>NC_092571.1:12937416-12994916 GCF_037975245.1 Apostichopus japonicus | reverse complement strand
CCACCGAAATGTTTAGGTTGACTTGCTTTGCCTTTGGTAAATGTGTAACTTGCAGCTGAGAGTTTGATTTTACCACAAGATACAAAAGAAAACGTTTTTAAAGGTATTACCATCAAATACGTTGAATACTTTTAATCATTTTAATCTTTTTTAGTTTAGAAGTAAAATGTTTGAAATATTTATTGGGATATGAATAGAAACCAACCACATTCCGTTCATAACAATAAAGAAATCTTTAAAGGTTTTAGTTTTTGCATGTCATTGTAACATGTGGTTATCGTTGACCAGGGCTATATTGTTCTGCGCATTGAGAACCGTTATCGGTGGATTTATAACTACGCTTTATGCCAAAAAATCCCCCAAATCCTCAAATATTATTATTAGACGAATTGAAAGAAGAGGAAATTTAGTACGAACCTTATCTAGCATACAGCTTGTGTTCAATTTCTAGTTCCACTAGGTACCTTTGTGTGCCAGGTGATCACTAGGGCGAGAGTCAGATTTGGACGTGTCTATGTTTGCGTTGAGGAAGGGTAGGGTGGGGTGGGGGTGGGGGAGGTTGAGAGGAGATGAGGCTAGGCCGTTACTTCGCAGATGAAAGTGTAAGTGGTAAGGAGGGGGAGTGGAAGGGTAGCTTAAGTCCCGGCTCGGCTCAGTTAGTTAGTACATCCGGGGGGGGGTGAGGTGATATAACTCTGAAAATCACTTGGCATAAAAAAGTAAAATAATTTTTCTTTATCCAAAAGATAGCTAACCCTTAGGATGGACCAGGTCAGCCACAAGAACAGTTCTACATTCGCTGATGAATGTTCAAAGAGGAGTATATGCATACTCATCACTTGCTTTGTTAGAATTGTTGCAGAGTTACGGCAATGTTATGTAGTGAAGACAAAGCTCACGTGGCCCATTGAAGGACTTCTACTCCGATCATATGACAAAAAGTTTCTGATTTGCTGCGCTCTCCTTGCGGACACTCCGTACCCTCTTCGTACATTTATGCATACGCCTGCAAGACCCTATGGTGCCATCACTTTCCAATTAAACTTGTCACCCCAAGCTCTATAAACTATCGCCTCTGTAATAGCCATTTAATGATTTTTCGATCCATGATGGTTTTCGAATAACACGATAGCTTTGTCAAAGTTAGCATATGTTGTAATAAATAATTTTGAAAAGAATGTTTTCTTCAAAAGTACTTTTCTTTTTATTCTTATTATGTTATTTATTTTGCGTTTGTAAGTTTCAATGAACTCTCCCTGACCTGACAGTCTGCATATACTGTAACGGATGTTGACCGCTAATAATGGTCGCATTGTTTCAGTTCAACCTTAATATACAGAGTGTATCCCGTAGGTTATTGAACTGTCCGGTACTGGACCCTGGGGCATCGTTGTGTACAGTTATTTTCTATGGAACGCCAAAAGAGAGAGAGGCCCACCCGGGTATGCTATGTTATCCATGTTTGGAGAGTTGCAATCTGGGATAATCTGAAAAAATGACAATACAAGGAAAACGAAGAAAACTGTAGGCCTACGTATCACTTTACATCGTGTTACATCGTGTTGAACAAGAAGATACATTTCGGAACAGTAGTGGTCCATACTAACGAACGAACCATTTGGCGTTCTGCGCGCGTGCTAAAATTTCGGGCTAAAATTCTCACCAAATACCGGTAACCACTCAGTCAAATTATCAGTGGTGGTAAAGGGGGGAAAATACCAGTCGTGAACATCAAATTTAAGATATGATCTAAATTAGGGATATTTTGGCGTTCCATAGCTGCAGTTTATAACACTACCGGCATCTTGTTTAGTATTGTCTAGTTTCTGACGAGCCTCTTCGGCAAACAAAGTCATTATTTATCAAACACTGGACATTTGCTCTTACATCATGCTAGCCTCTGCACAAAATTTCGTACGGCATTTATAGAACGGGCGAAAGTTGGATTAAATCCTGCGTGGTGACATTATTTGGGATTTTCAATAAAACTGTGAAATCCCCACTCCCCCACTCTCCCCTTTCCCCACTCCCCCCTTTCTTTTTGTTATGATATGATATGGTTTGATTTGATATTAAGATATAATATAAAAATATGTAATAAATAATTTCAGTTCGTTTGAGAATTTACTATCATAAACGTCTGACATATTTTTATTAGTACATGAAAGATGCATCAACAACGTATCTGCGAGCCACATTAGGACAAAAAAAAAATCAAAATGTAAGTTAAAAAATATATTTTTGGCCTCAAATTTCCAATGCAACAAATATCTTTGGAGTATCTTCTATAGATGAAAGACAACCACAATTTACATTGCATTAGATGTTAAGAAAAATAGAAAAAACTGTCGTTTAGTTACAGCAGAAAGAAAATGGCAAAAAAGTTACAGCAAAAAGGAGTGTTAGCTCAGTGGTTAACGCCGGTGCCTTCCATCATAAGGTCCCCGGTTCGAGTCATTCCAAGATTATTATATGTTGTCCAGTTACAGAGTTCTTGACAATTGACAATTCATAATCATGGACGTTAAATATGAATCTAAGAGACTGACTTCGGTCAGCTTGCGGCTCTGATAAGCCAATGAATGAGTTCCTGCTTGCAGGAGGATCTAAAATACATACAAAGAATCATTAATCCACGCATCAAGAAATTCTCAAAGTACATAAATTGATATATTTATACATAATTTCTTTTAAGCGATATTAGCCTATCTAAAGAGGACATCTTTAGACTTGGATGTTGACAGTTCCGGAATGGCGATGTCGGAAATGTCGGAAATGTGACCTCTCTTCAATCATATCTTGAAATGAGGCATGACATGAAAAAAGGGAAGGTCATGCCAGGTTAAATGGCTCCCTGGTAATTTGTAGCATTGCTTTTGCGAGTTGACTTCGCTGTAGTTCGGTGGTTCTGAGCAATATTGGTGAAATGATGACAATTAGGCACAAATTAAGTTTAATATGACTTTTAATATGAATTTTCGAGACACGACCCTTTAAACATCTGCGTCTCATCAATGAAATTGACTGGACTACTTAGTTTAACATATTAGACAGTTAGGTCACTTCCCTAAGATGCAACAGAAAAATCAAAGGGAAAATAAGACCAATATGTGACCGCTAATAACATGTTTATTGGGCATTACAAATTGTTCAAGGACACATGGTTGAGTGCAATGGAAGGTGCTCTGTTAATGATGTCAGACTGTTAGTTTTATTATTATAATTTATGAAAACAATGGATTAATATTAACATTTAGGTCTTCACTTAAAATGAACCGGAGTCATCGTCAAGTTAGCCTTAAAAAAAAAGCATTTCAGTATTCCATAGCGAAATGCCATCGAAAAGTGTATAAAACAACCGGAAAATAATAATAATAATAATGAACTCCTTTCAAAACAGGAAACGTTACCGTACCTGGTATTAAAATGATATTTTGTTATTTTGTTTTTGACCAGTTACCAGAGAGACAGTGCTTGAACTATTATATATCGGCAGTACAATGATGGCTTGAGGACAATACGGAGGTATAGGGGGGGGGGGGGGGTTGACCCTCTTTGTAAACCTAACCCAATTGGTCAAGGTTGTTAACCTGACAGGCAATATCATTTCTCCAGACCAAGTTCATAACGGATTTCCGCCATTACTGTAATTGCTCCACAGGGAAGCGTGGGAATATAGACAGATATAAAGATTCGCCCCCCCCCCCCCCAAAAAAAATAAATAATATATAGGAAAAGCTGAGAAAAACAAGAAGGAAATAAAAAAAGGAAGCAAGAAAACATCAATTGTCAATGTTTGGAACTGCTGAGCATTTATTCTTGACCTTTCAACTTGACCATCAGCTAATGGTTTCTCTAATGAATTGAACAATTTAACAACCATACCAAAATATACCCCCCCCCCCACACCCACACACACCCCTGTTGATAATGGCCTTTGATGACCTCGATTACAGACGGCGACACAGTTTGTACGGCTGAGAATGTGAGGTGCCGTGACGACTCGCAGTTGATTAAGGGTAATAGGAAGCCATCTAATGGTTCAATGGCTAATTAAACTTTGCACTGAAGATGGTAATGACGAATAACCCGCTAATATCTTTTTCAGTGGTGTGGAAAGACCTATTGGAAAAGGAAAGGACACTTAATAACTGCTAACATGATTTGATATATATATATATATATATATTTATATATATATATATATATATATATATATATATATATATATATATATATATATACATTTCCCACCTCACAAATCGACGACCATAACATTGTGTACAATCTAAAGTCTTTCATCATTTTTGTTGTTGGTTAATAATCGAGGTGAAAAGAGGTATATAGCTTATAATTGTTCCTTCCTCAATTTTTAGCCAAACAAATTGAGACAGAATAGTTTCAATGGTATAATCAGCCGTGATGGTTCAATACGATTTTTTAACACCAATGGAAAGTACGTGCGAAAGTACGGTGAGAACATAGCATTGATGAACTGCTAGTTAGCCAAACAATGGTTAAAAAACAGCAGTTTATGAAATTATGATCACAGAGTACATTGTTTTGAATTTGCGTCACATCATAACTCAAGAATTGGCATTATATACCACTTATCACTGTAAGAGCCATTATACATCGATTTTCGCGTGTCAATGCATGAAACACAATTTTAATCACCCATCCTGATGTAAAGACCGGAACCTTTCAAGTCAATCGAAAACTGTATGGGTCCTTGCGTTTAAAGAGCGCCGTATGGTAGTTGCTGATCGAAAGGAGCAGGAAGCAATGAATATGCAACAAGTCTGCTCTGCGACGTGTTTGTGTAACAAAACACAGTAATTCGGCCACAGCACTGAGGTCAAGGGTCAATTACTTGGCGCCAAGGGTCGATCTGGCGTTTGACGACACTCAGCGTAAATTGAGTCATGTTGTAATACACATTTTCTTGTTTGTTGTTTCCTTCTGCAAATCAAAAGTGAATTATAGCGAATTATAGCCTTCCATTTCTGAAGATTTCGCCGCCCAAGACACTATTTAATATTGGAACTAATCATATAATAATATAAGCAAGAAGCAAATGGGGAAAATTGTCTTTCTCATTTTCCATTTTCTTCCCTTCATCAGGGCCCATATGAAATGCAAATGGATAGTCATGCTATAGTGAACTGCATTGTTATGGAATTATCGAATAGTATTAAAAATTTACCAAAAAAAATGTTAAGCAATTAAAAATAGCAGGCGCTATTTGAAGGGAACTAGGGTTGAAGTGCATTTGTTATATGAAGAGAGAATACAGCTTTTCTTACCCGAACTATTTCTATCCTGTTTAACATTTTCATAAAACAAGAGAGTAAAACTTGAGTACTTCTTTTCCGGTCATATTCCTCTCAAACCATAACTACGCCCTCATAGACGTGATGCTGTATTGTGTTGTGTTGTATTGTATTGCATTGCATTGAATTGTATTGTTTTGTATTGTATTGTAGTGCATTGAATTGCATTGTCTTGTTTTGTATTGTATTATATAATATTGTATTGTATGGTATGGTATTGTATTGTTTTATATTATATTATATTGTATTGCATTGTTTTGTATTATATTGTATTGTATTGTACTGCATTGCAGTGTAATGTATTGTATTGTATTGTATCGTATAGTATTTTACTGCATTGTATTGTATTGTTTTGTATTGTATTGTTTTGTATTATAATGTATTGTATTGCATTGCATTGCATTGCATTGCATTGTATTGTATAATGGGCACAACACCTCATGAGTACGTAGAAGTACAAGTAGAATTCCCCTTGCTATGAGTACAAGTAGAAGACTGTTAAACGTGAGTATGAACACTCTTTCTTGCATTAGAATTTGGACTAGTTTCAAAACCTGACTCGAGTGTTGACCATGAGTACAAGTCCATCCAAAGGGCGATAACGAGTACAATTAATTATGCTTAGGATACGAGTACCATTCGGACTCATTGCAAGTCTGATGAATAAACACCGCCGAACTGTTCGACTGACCACGATCGGACTCAAACTCGACCGCCGTGACGTGCTTCCCGATTGTGGTGAAGACCCATGGACTTAACAACTGACTGACTTCCGCACACTGACCGACAGATCAGCGTGCACCACGCCTTTTTGCTGTTAATGACCGGAGCGCGTTTTAGGTCACATGCAAATGTATTGGCCATTGGTTACATTTGTTAAAACTGTATAGTCTCAATCGTGGACCACCGCACACTGTCGACTACCAGTCGGAAAGACGATACAAGTTCCGTTAAAAACTGGCCAAATCTTGATCAGTCGTAGTAAAAGCACACGCATACTGCCGGACTATTTACTGATTGTCCACGTAACGGCGGTCGAGTTAAGCCGGGTCATGATCAGACGGGCAGTGTGCAGCGGCGGCGGGCTTAAACACCCAGACTGGAACAGAAACAACTAATGCCACGTTTAAATAGCCGACGAATGCCATCTATAGCCAGAGACTCTCTTTAACCAGCGTGGGGGTTATTAAGCGAATGAATAAGCGAGTTCAGAGTTACGAGTGCGCATGCCCGATTCTCACTTGGGGTCAGGTCAACTGAGAATTGAATCCTCGGAAAACGTAAACAATGACAGCTTTTCATAACGATAATCGCACTAAGAATGGGTTACTGCGACATTCGGAATTTATTTCTAGTGCATATTTCGGTGTGTTTACGACTTAAAAACGTGTATAAATTGACTGAAACTACTTCATAATAATATTGAATATAATGGAACACAGGTCCGTATCGCACGTGAAATAGTTAGTCTGATATAGGCCTACGAACGGGAAAAAGGAGTATATGTGACTGTATCCTTCGTATGGGTTACGCCACCTTACGTGGTTGCGGGTGTCTTAATGCTTCGCGGAAGTTGTAACTGATAATTTTCGGAAATGAATTTAAAATATAGCATGGAACAAACTATTTTGCCCTTTTGTTTGTCATTATGAGCCTGAACTGTTTTTTAGAGAATATCGTAAGCAACTCGAGTCTAAAATACTAACAGTGACACTGACAGAACTGTAGATCTAAATAGGCCTACATAACCTATCCTCATGCTCGTTGCTTTTACGTCCATCAACGAACACTGCATAGTAGAGCCATTGGTATCTTGTAGTTGCAACTACATGGTTTTTCATGTTAAGAAATATTAGTTCTCTTCATTTTTATGCGCGATTTAAAATAAGCTTAGTCTTATTCTTGGCATATTCCTACTACTTATAGGGGGGTGTTACTAAAACGAATGACAATTGCGTTACACATAACGAATGACAATATGTTGTAGGCCTATACACTAAAAAATTGCGTTGACTAAAACGAATGAAAGTAAATGACAGCACAGACATTTGCTTCAACCGGATATCACAGTTCAGACTTTGTGGGTATATTAAAGCCACGCAAAAAAAAATCGGAAAATTGGGGTTTGAATCGCAAGATTTCGAGTTGACATTTTGCGACTGTGACCGGTGTTTTCGGTAAATTCTTGAGCAAGATGTTTGACTTGTCCTGTGGGATTTTACCCCGTGAACTTAGGGGAATTGAAAAAAAATTGTTGCTGTATAAAAATTAGTTTTTATTACCCCCCCCCCAGGGCAAGGGGCCGGTCGCCTCCCTGGCGGAGGTTCTTTTCCCAGACTGATCATAAAGGTGGGACCTCTTCTCTCTTATCCCTCTTATATCCACTCACCACCGTCCTTCGTTGTTATTCGTTGTCATTCGCGAATGATAATTAACCCTGTACAAAGTCAATTGTCATTCGGTCATTCGTTTTTGTTTGTCCTCTTATAGGGTGGGTTCAATTTGTTCGAAAAAAATAAATAAAAATATTTATTTTATTTGGAGAAGAACATTATAAAAAATAATAGTGGGTGGGGGGATTTCCAGGGGTTATTCCAAGGAATATTATTAATACGCTGCGATGGTGTACACTCTGCCTTTAGAAAGCACAACCTTGACTCGGCAGAAATGGCATTGTAAAATATTTCCCTGAGCCACCCAGACTCTAAATAGCTGAAGACTTTACCATCTTTATAGTCCGTCATCAGTCTTTGCTTCAGTTCAATGTTATCAATACTGGTAAAATAATGCGCAATATCAATGTACATGCAAGGCGGCCATTTTTTCATTTCAATTTCGCCTTCCCATGCAAGTGGTAAATCCGAAAGAGGATCGGGCATGGTCTTTCCTTCAACCTGAAGTACCGATGCGTAGTCATCTGCCTTTTCATTTCGCGCATCTGCTTTATTAACTTCAGCAATGTTCATCTGAACGGCAGCATACGCTAAAGCAACCAACTCTTCTTTCCGGCCATTCATCTTCAACTTTCGTTTCTTTAAAAGTTCCTTCAGTCTGTCAACTTTCCAAAGTTTAAACTCTTCCAAACTTGTAGGAATATCCATCCCAAAGCGAAAAAACAGAGTAAATTTAGACGTAAATTATGCGATTTCTAATGTAAGTGCTCATTAAGTTAACGTGGGTAGGCGAGCATACAACTCTCGCCGCAACGAGAGTATTCTTATTTGACCTCTTGACCTCCATTGCGCAATGCAAACTCTGAACTCGCTTATTGTGCCCTGTCTACTATGGTATGACCGATAAAGTAGCAATTATACATTTCGATTCACTTCAAAAGTTCAAGGGCACATAAAATATTTCCTGCAGTATTGGCTGAGCTACCAATCAGCATCGCAGTTTATGTTTGACAAATTGTAGGTTAAACATACATGCAATTTACTTCCATTATATGATCATTCGCAAAAACAAAAAAGAGCTTAATTGACATTTATTTTACCAAAACAAGTGGGCCTCAAGTATAAATAGATGTTTGTTTAGCATGAACTTATCAATCTCTAAAATGTTAAAGCCTATGTTATAGCCTTAACAGGAGCTCTTAGTTACATGATTGGCTGTAGAAAGAAGCTATTTGTTAGTAAGACCGAAGCTGTAGCTGTAAAACCGAAGTGATGAGTCGATAATTATGCCTGTAGACTAGCTGTAATCAGAAGCAATTAGTGTATAGCAACATCACTATATGAGCTGTAGATCGAAGCTACCAGTTTGTAACTCTGTTTTAACAGCTGTAAAGCCGAAGAGATCGGTCAATAAGTATGTCTACAGCTGTACTTCGTAACTATGACTCTCGCTGTAAACTGAAACTGTTTAACTATTTATAACCATGATCAAACCTATCAGTCTACAGCTATAAGCCTTAATAGCTGCATGATGCAGTTATTGGCTGAAGCTTAATGCACATACCGATTAATACCGACAGTCTACAGCTATACCTATTAGTTGTCATCTGCACGTAACGGTATATAACTGATTGAAGTCTGTACCAGCCAATAGATATAGGTTACCGAGCGTAAAATCCCAAAATGAGTAGTCTTGGATATATCATATCTTTGTGTAAAGTAATATTCGTAAAATGTATGAAACCCAATCTTCACATTAAAGTTATCAGTCTGCCAATGTACATATCGGTTAAAACTTAAAGTTTCAGTTTGTAACTTAACCTATAGCTGCATGTCAAAACTGTCGGTCTGTAAATAACTACACCAAGAACCAAGCATTGGCGGAAGAGGGTTCAGTTTGGGGGCTGAGTGGAAGGGGAAGGTACGACACAAACGTCAAAGAGGAGTGGGACTTGGTACTTTGCTTTGAGGGGGATATTCCAAAGCTACCTACAAACCGTTTGAAAAACAAACAATCACACAAACAATCCTAGATTCCTTACCGCAACTTCACACATGAATATAGTGTACTTACTTTTGCCAACGAAACGTTGCATCTTAATTACAATAATGAGAAAGTGTGCTCACCAAAAAGGGGTCCTCTAATTTATGAAAAGGGTCACTTTTAACGTTCTTCACAAAACTGGGAGAGACGTTCCACTGTACCCCCCCCCCCCTTTAACACCGCACCCTCGCTGACTAAGACTGAATAACACCCTTAGACTAAATTAAATCATTTGGGTCCAGGAAAAGTTCAAAATCTATAAGTATAGAGATATTGAACGTTATTCAATCTGTATAGCAGTCTGGATAAAATAAAATTGGACTTGTCATTATATTAATTGTGATAAAGGCCTTTGAAAAGCGATTTGACGAGATTTAAGGCCTCACTTGTATTACCGGGAGGTATATAAAGGCAGATACTAAAGAGGAAATAGTCGAAGTGATCTGCTCGTACAATCATCCTAAAAACTGTCCCATTAATCCGTCATGCCATATTCTATCATTATATGGACATCGTTATTGCCCATTAAGCTGGTGTGACGTATACGGTACAAGGCCTGTTGCGCAGATGTTTAGTGTAGGAGTGTATACAGGTAGTATGATATCCCTCATTAGTACGAGCAAGTGCAGAAACAGTTAACTAAGTATACAGTGCGGGTTGGGCCATAGAAACTGAAGTAGGGAGAATGACGTCATGAGAAATATACTGAAGCCACCCATCCTAAACTGGTGGCGCTTTGCTTGTACGGCGAGAAAGTACCGACGCGTAATACAAACACTACGTCTTTGATATAACTTAAGTGATTAAGTTGACATAAATCACTCGAAATGGTGATATCGTGTGCCTCATTTGGGTGCCAAAATCGTCACAAACTGTAGCAGTAGACTACAGTTTCACCGGTATTTCTTAGGAAGCGATGGTACAAGCAATTACATGAAATCTTATTACTTTACTAGTGTCGGCTGCTGTATTGTTATTCACTGGACCCTGGATATAATTAGCCTAGGCCCCTAGACCGGCTACGGCTGTCCTTTCGAATGCGATATGACTAAAGCCTAATTACAAAATTTTCACCATCTCATTTTACTTAAAACTGTATCCCTAACGATAGATCCACACTCCAGAATAACATGGGATGACGGTTATGATGTCCTGGGCTTATCACTAACAATTCAATACTAGGAAAATAGGCTACTACACACTTTGCAACATTAACATTAAACTGATAACTGCATGCACAGACTAATATGGAAGTATTACACACAAGTAAGTGTGTGGGAAGAGGATGGGGAGGAGGGAGGGTTGCTTTTCCACGGCATTTTCCAGGGACAACTTTGACACTGTTTGAGTATAAAGACGTACAAATGATTTGCCGTACAACTCAAAGCGCCCTAACTTTTTCCAAGGCTTCACTGCGATAGAATGTGTCAGCATTCCTCCTAGTTCAATTTCTATGGGGTGGGCATATAGTGCGAGTTCAGTACGAATAAAGCTCGAGCACAGTATAGGAGTATGGTATGGTATGTTATACTTCATTGTATCTAATAAAAAGAAATTACATGCTTGCAGATAACATAAATGTAAGACAATAAGAACAAACAAAAAACATAAAAACAATAAAGCACTGCATGAAGACGAGCTAACAAAATAAAAGCATGTACACAGGCAACACAGTACAGACGTTACAGATCAAAAAGTAAAAAATAAATAATAAATAAATAAAATAAAATGAAAAAGAAAGTTCAGAGCGAATACAATTAAGGAACACTATATTGTATTTTACTAGTACAATGCGATTTCAGTGCGTGTACATTGTGAATACAACGAGAGTACACTTAACTTAGATTACGGCAATGTGAGTATAAAGTACCAGTACTATACGCGTACACTGCGCGTACAATGTAAGAACAGTAGGAGACCAAGTGCGACTACAATACGAACTCAGCGTGAATACATTATGAATACAACGAGAGTACACTAAACTTAGATTACGGCACAAGTGCATTGTTAGTACCGTACCAGTACTGTACGCGTGCATTGTGAGTACAGTAAGGAGTAGAGTGCGGGTACAGTACGATTACAGTAGAATATAAACAGAATATACACTAAAAGATTATGTTACAAGTGCAATTTTAAGTAAAGATCCAAACGACCAATACTGTATGCATACAGTGCTAGCAGAGTATGCTTACAGTGCGAGCACAGTTTGCTTACAGTGCGAGTACAGTGCGAGCAAGGTAAGAGTTTCCAGTGCAAGTATAGCGCAAGTATTGTGCAAACACAATGACAGTACAGTATACGAATATGGAACGAGTGCAATATGGTTAAAAGAACAAATATCGTACGAGTACAGTGCGAGTACAGGGCGAGTACAGTACGAGCATAATACGAGTAGGAGTGTAGTAGAAGTATAGACCGAACGAAAATTGAACGGGGACATCTTGTCTGTTCTTGTCCTTTTTTGTCTGTTCTTGTCCTTTTTTGTCTAAATTCGAGTTTGAGTACACAAAGTATGATAAACAGATGTACACAAACAACTGTTCGAGTACGAGTGTGGATCCCATTTCTATAAGTCCGTTGTTGAGGACTATAAAGATAATCATATCTGCCACCATTCTTAGGAAATACTGCACCTGTTTATGGGTTCAATCTCTTTGAGAAAAGACGAACTCTGTTATGACGGATCGAGATGAAACACGACTAGCCGTTATAATCTAGCGATGATGTATATTCCGGTGATAGACTCCCAAGTGGGTTTACACTGAAAACAAGCGGGTGCAGAGCTATAGCGGTGCGAACTTTACCCGATTCCATGTTGACCCCATGAAGAACCCCGTCATAATTATATTGGTATAATTTAAGATGACTCGTAAACACGTCACTCAAACAAGTCAGTAAACCTGCCTGATACAGCGTAACATAATTCGTGATGACTGCTGTTTTCTTTAGTCTAGACGTTTTAAAGTTTCTTGACCTATGGGGCTTGTTTTCTTATTGACGTAAACTAGATATAATCCAAACTAAACCAACTGATTCATTTGGGCCTTTTGGGTGATCTATCCATCCATCCATCCATCCATCCATGCATCCATCCATCCATCCATCCATCCATCCATCCATCCATCCATCCATCCATCCATCCATCCATCCATCCATCCATCCATCCATCCATCCATCCATCCATCCATCCATCCATCCATCCATCCATCCATCCATCCATCCATCCATCCATCCATCCATCCATCCATCCATCCATCCATCCATCCATCCATCCATCCATCCATCCATCCATCCATCCATCCATCCATCCATCCATCCATCCATCCATCCATCCATCCATCCATCCATCCATCCATCCATCCATCCATCCATCCATCCATCCATCCATCCATCCATCCATCCATCCATCCATCCATCCATCCATCCATCCATCCATCCATCCATCCATCCATCCATCCATCCATCCATCCATCCATCCATCCATCCATCCATCCATCCATCCATCCATCCATCCATCCATCCATCCATCCATCCATCCATCCATCCATCCATCCATCCATCCATCCATCCATCCATCCATCCATCCATCCATCCATCCATCCATCCATCCACCCACCCACCCACCCACCCACCCACCCACCCATCCATCCATCCATCCATCCATTCATCCATTCATCCATCTCTATCTATACAGTCGATCTATATATACAGTCAAATTTTGAATGCTACTTTAAATTGAAAAGGAAATATTGCAAGAAATTCTTTAGAATTTCAACCACCACATTCGGAATGGAGGAGTCACTATAGATTATCCATTAGTGTAAGAGGACGTCAATCCTATGTCTTATACCAGTGCTGACGCATCTACAAATACAGAAGGAAGCGATTAACCGGTTTCCGTCGATAACAAGATTGTAGAACCCTAAAACATTTCTGTGCATGACTATAGGATTGAAACAAATCATATGTAGGAGGAAAAATTGCTTACCCGGTCATCCTTTTTAATTTTTTTGTTATCTTTATAGGCCTTCTCATATCTCAGCATCAATACAGTTTAGTAATGAATATGCAGTCTATGGTATGCCGATTATGATACACAATTTAAAGGAGACACACACTAAAACCATCATGACTGGTCTCTGTGTTAGATAAAACTGTCATGAACAACTTTCCCGAGCAGCTTATTTCATTTGGGAGATGTCACAGATCTAACGTTACTTCCCACATAAAGTAGAAGACTTGATCAAGTCTAAATATGACACCATCGAGCCATATTTGCATATCTCATTTAGTATGAGTGTGTATACCTTTCTATTTATTACAATGTTCATTTTCTGTAAATTAGATGGGTTTTGCAAATGCTGAATCTAATATATTGAATCTAATATATTGTGGAGTGTTAGCTCAGTGGTTAACGCCGGTGCCTTTCAATCATAAGGTCGCCGGTTCGAGTCACTCCCAGATTAATATTTGTCGTCCAGTTACAGAGTTGTTGACAATTAACAATTCATAATCATGGACGTTTAATATGAATGTAAGAGACTGACTTCGGTCAGCTTGCGGCTTTGATAAGCCAATGAAGGTTCTTCGCGAGTTCCTGCTTGCAGGAGGATCTAATATACATATCGACGTTGTTAACATTCTACATTGAACAATAAAAACAAAAAACAAGGAATAAGCAAATTAAATAAACAAGGTTTCCGCGGATGCTATTGGCACTATGACCCTATTACAAATTTACAAATAAGACAGCCCACAGACATGACTTTATGACCTGACTAGGATCTCCCAAACGAAACAGACAGTTTTCTTAGCTATTTGAGGGAGCTGTTCGTCGTAAAGATCGCTGTCACACAAGACAAACATGATAGTTGGGGTTTTGTCACATGTGTGTTGAGCTCAATATAATTCTGTCACATTCTGGAAGTACCATAATCGACTGATAAGGAACATAATCTGTTACTTTCGCCACACCCAAATAATCACGTTGCCAGGAATGTTTTATGCATAAACATGAACATATGAAAATCATACCATGCATTATATACTTTCAAGATTGGTTTAAACGGGTCATAATGACTAGCTAATTGCGTACCTGGCAAAACCGGAAAATATTAGTTAGATCGGGGAGTATCCAACCATTTGCAAATATTACACTGCTTAGTTAGGATAGTGGAAACCGATTTAAAGTTCTAAAAACGGTGACAAATATTGCCAGTTCATGTTCATACACACATATACACATACTCAGATGTGTTTTACAGGACCCAGTTTTTGTTTTTATGAGTCAAATCCGCGTACCCTTACTTAACAATAACCCTTAACAATAGATCTCTTCTGAGGACAAGGTGATTCCTTTCAAATGACGTCTGGGGACTTGGAAATTCCTCTGTTTAAGTCCTCAGTGGAATACAAAACAATCTATATTGTATTTCAAAGTATTCATAACATGAACTGATCACTCTTTCCATACGATGAGATACCGTTTAGTTCAAAAGTTACTTTAGTCTGTTACGATTGTTTTGAAATACGGTATACCCCTTGTAAACAAAAGTAGAGCATCATTATGTTGCATCAATAAAACGCCGTCCAAGAGACCCTACACTTACAATGACGCTGCAGGAGATAAAAGGGTTAAAATATGTTATTCATAGTCAGAGATACACCTGGTATAACCACAGTTAGACATATCTATACACTGGTATATCCCTGTTGTACAGACAGCAGCTATTGAATCGAGTAGAGATTGTGAAAGCAGTCGTGCACAACATGTCATACCGGATGGAATCTCACAGAGATGTCTGTCGATTTACAGTGTTTGTATAGGATCAATAGGCCTAACCTGTCATCTTTCAACACTACTAGCTCTATGTCATTGCAATGATTTCGATTATCGAGACGGGAGTGCTTGTTACGAAGTCGACCTGGAGAAACCATAAGATTTAGAGAGGATTGGAAAGAGTGTGACAGCGAGGGGGAGAGAGAAATAGAAAGAGAAAATTCTAGAGAAGGCCTGCCTGTACGGGGGACATCAAACAATGACACTTCCAAGTCCTCGTCTAGACGCTATTGTCATTGTTTCCGATCGGGTAAATATATAACGGTCGCATGGATTAGGACTAACATGTCATTCACATTTGAAGCAGAGTGTATATATAACTAGAGAATTATCGTTGGGGAAGTCGGTAACCCGATGTTCGTCAGAATGTATACTATACCTGCCAAACCGGTCATCGTACGTGTTATGTGTTGCATAATCACTTGAAAATGTCAGCATGATAATAGACCTTCAATTAGTAGAAGGGGATTTAAACATGATGATAAATAGATCGGTTTTGACAATTTACTCGGAAGGATACCAACTTATACCTCATTTTCTACAACTGTGTGAATGTATACCATGACAAATGGTTGACCTTCAAAAGGCCAATGCTCGTCGGATCAACCTTTCACCGCGGTGATAGTACAAATTGGCTTCATTTAAATGTTTGTAGCGGTCATATATTTAAAGTTATACCTCTTACAAGAAAAACAAAAAGGAGGACGAAAATAACGTCCTGCTGAGATGGTTGTGGAATATCAGCAAGTTCAGAGTGTTTCTGCTGCCAGCGGCATGAAGACGTTGACAACCATTCAAACTCGACGAAGAGACACGGAGTCATCAGGAAGATAGCCAACAAATTTTTCTTCGGAGAGCCGCAGCTGTTTACTTCTGTTTTTCCCCCGTCCTGCAGATAGCGAAAATATTTACCACTAGCACTGTTTGCATATCAATATATAGTCATCGTAGCCCTTGCATCCATACTCTTCATCGTTAGTTTGTTTTGCTCCATTTTGCTCCATTAATAAATGTCTTGTTATGGCATCTGTTACAATGACTGTCCGAAGACAGAGACCATTATTCTCCCTTTTAATTTATAATTTCATAATTTCGCTGTTCCTACGCAAGTGTAACTGTTATACATTTGATTTTGATATCAAATATAACAATATCCAGCCACCGCATATCATCTTTCTCCTAGCAGACGACCTCGGTTATAACGATGTCGGTTACCATGGTAAAGCAGGCTCCCTGATTAAAACCCCCTTCATTGATAAATTGGCGCGGAGGGGTGTGCGATTGGAAAACTACTACGTTCAACCAACCTGTTCCCCCACGAGGAGTCAGTTAATGACCGGCAAATACCAGGTAAGTTGATTTGTTCTTACACGTTTAGTTCCAACTATTTGAGAGTGCCCACTGTCCAAGATGATCAATTTTTTGGGAAGAGTGAAAGTGAAGCTTATCCCAAATCCTTTAATTTCAATTTTAGCTCTGAAACGTGTCCTTTCACTTTGTATCATTTTTACATTTTAAGAACATTAAATTTCATCCTAATGAGAAGACCTGTGATGCACTCCTTGAAAGATTTGAATTTATTGTGGTCACTCATAAAGATAGAAAACTCACTTATTTGAGTTAAGAGTGTTTGTTTATCCCGCCCCTAGGAGTGGTATGAATCCGTCGTCTTACTCCCATTCTAGCAAGTTAAAAGGATAGTCCAGTGGAAACAAACGAACATATTCTATGAGCTTTCTGGTGAAATTTGCATTCAATCCCTATATACAGTATATACATGACATTCTCTGTATATATCGATATATTGCACTTCTGCTGCAAACTCCGTGTCAATTGGTTATGTTGTTGTCGCGAAAAATGGTATGGGCCTATGCATAAAGCTTAAACGCAAATTTCATCATGGATGCTTACATATAGATTATGTTTCCTCTTTCGTCCGAACTATACTTCTAGATCTTAGTGCAGCATTTGATACCATAGGTCATAACATTTTTCTTGAAAGATTTTCAAAAATTGTTCGGATTTTCTGGCACAGCTTTAGACATTTTGAAATCTTACTTGACTGACAGAATATTTAAGGTACAAATTTTAACCCATCAATCGTCAAACCGTAAACTTAATTTTGGTGTCCCACGGGGAAGTGTCTTAGGTCCCGTATTATTTACTTTATTTACTAAGCCTCTCAATGAAACGCGTATACATTTCAAAGTCCTTATTTTAATCCACAATTGTATTTATAACCATTTATCTCCAAACTACCTTTCAGAACTTCTAATAGTAAAGCAATACAAGCGTGCCACCCGTCAATCAAAAGTTATTACCCTCCTTGAATCTAGGACCAATGGGGTTACTTATGCCAACCGTGCTTTTTTAGTTTCTGGTCCCAAATTGTGGAATTCCCTCCCAAACCATTTAAAATGTATACCTAATAAATCACTTTTCAAATCTAAACTAAAAACCTACCTCTATGCTAAACATTTTTCAATTTGATTTGTAATTATAGTTCATTGTTGCATTATTATTTGTGCTTTTCTTTCTATTCATATTTATATGTATGGCGCTTTTGACAACTATTTTGTTTATAATTAGCGCATTATAAATCTTAGTTATTATTATTATTATTATTCTGGTTATATCCTTTTGACTGTACTCGTTCTCAACCGGATGGATTTGTGGATGGATTTGTAATCTTCCTGCACTTGTATTAGGAATCTAGTATAGACGGTCCCGGATTTATACCTTGGGGGGGGGGGGGTGAATTCTGGTTCGATTGGCCCCTCATACACATAAATTAAAATACACGGCAAATGACCAAAGTTACACATCAAACGTCAGTTTATTACATGTAATTTGAACTGACAAGTGATACATAGCCTACATAGAAAGGTTAAATGAGTTATATATCTGATGTAAATACATGTATACATATAAATACACGCCAGCAAAACTCAAAGTAAAAATTTTAGGTAAGACAAATTTTTAATTGTTCTTTTTATTTTAATAAAGGAAACTAATTTTGTAATTATTATATTTCTGTATAGCAGGGGGCCCCAGGGCATTTACCTTTTTAATATGGCACTACGTATAGAGACTTCTGCAAAAATCATTGTTTTCTTTATATGCTGACTCGTAGGGCCTTGTATACTCATGTCACCGTTGAAAAAGGTGGGGTACAGTATTCTACATAGTATACAATATCGATATGACGTAATTTAACAGGAGTTGGTGAAAAACGGTGCGACGTTTCATAACGTTTCATAACTTTCATGACGTTTTATAACATTATAACAAATATGTATGTATGTATGTATTTTAGATCCTCCTGCAAGCAGGAACTCGCGAAGAAGCCTCATTGGCTTATCAAAGCCGCAAGCTGACCGAAATCAGTCTCTTACATCCATATTTAACGTCCATGATTATGAATTGTTAATTGTCAACAACTCTGTAACTGGACGACATATACATTACTCTGCAGGAGTGACTCGAACCGGGGACCTTATGATTGCAAGGCACCGGCGTTAACCACTGAGCTAACAATCCACAATATAATATTTAACTAAACCGTAAATTCGCGTCGTTAGAATTCGGTTAAATAACAGCTCCTCTCTTGTGCAACTTTCCTGATAGCAGGATTACTTTTGTAGGCTGAAATTTATACTTTTGATTGCAGTCTCTTCATAAATCGGCAACACATTTCGTGCATATTGCGAACGAATACCGTAACTGATTAACGAGTAACAATTAATATTTAAGCGATGTACAGTTTTATAAATAACAGTCGCAGAAGAGCTAAGTCAACTATATATCCTATACCGACTGTGTGTGTATGTGTTTATTGGAGATAATAGTGATTTAATGTTAACACATATAACAACCATTGTATACATTTTATTCTTAATAATATATGAAACATATGAAATTAAACTAGCATTCTTCACTGTTATCCTACGACAAATTGTGAATGTTAATTTATGGTATAGGCTAATGGTACTTTCCTGTTATTTTAGCCAGAAAACACTGTTATTTGTTCAAACGGCGAGCCACAGTAATGTCACGCCACATTTCACGCACTTTTAACAGTGTTATACTGATATTCCAACCAAGGAGATTCATACTTACGATCGAGAAAACTCATGCTGTAGTACTCGTACTTTTAAACTATATAGTCATACGAATTTTTCAAATGAGAAGTAACCGTATCTGTAAAACAATTTTTATTTCATTAATCGGATAATTATCGTCAAAAAAGATCGATTGATCGTGCTAAACTATGGCCATGCTAAGGATTTTTTTATTGATATGGAAAGGTAAGTACAGAATACCACTGAATATTGAATATGTGTATATCGCATTTCCACATTTGTAACAAAATAGGAGTCATATAAGAATAACCGAAAACATAAGAGAAACAGAATTGAAAAAAACTTTATTTATACAAATATTTCAAACTGGGAAAGTGGAGGACACTTGAGTGAAGGTAAGGTATGAAAAGGTCAAGGCAAGTAAATGATAAAGAGTAAGAAAGATAGAACAGAACAGAAAAATAATAACCAAGGCAGAAACTAAACTCAGCAACCGCCATCTTCCTAATATTTTATTACACTTAGGCAATAGTCTATTCTTCAGTCTGCACATCTACAAATTTAGTGATTACAAAATCCCAGAATGGGTTTGCAGTAAATTCAAGTCGGAACGGCCTAAAAAAATGTACTACTTATGAAAAGATATAGTAGAAAGAAGTATGTTTCACTTCTATATATAGGCGTGGTAAGGATTCTATTTAATCGCAGTACAAGTTGACCACTTTTATGCGGCAGTGTTTCTTTAACAAATTTCAATAAAATATCCTAATAAGAACTGGCGCCTATGAAATATCAAATATGTTTAAATTTTGGAGATCTTTAAGCAAGCGATTAGAGTGCGCCTACAAAAGTGCTTCATAGGTAGAGGACCCGAAAATCAAGTTGTGACCCCGGGACAATTACGTCACGAAGCCTCCTTCTTGTAGCCCCCCTTTTTTTGGCAGAAAAATTACTTTGAAAAAAATTAAAACGTTGCATGTTCGACTTCTATAGGTTTGGATCCCTATTAATTGCAGTAAATGTTTACCAATATAACGCAGAAGTGTTTCTTTTACAATTTTCCATAAAAATTCGTAATAAGAACTGTATATATGAATATCAAATATGTTAAAATTTCAAAGGAGGACATGCAAAGGAGTATCAATAGACCGAGGCGCCGAAAAACCAAGTCGGTACCCCAAGAAAATTATGTGACAAAATCCCCCCCCCTTTTTTTGGCACTCCTTAGGTTTCTGTTTAAGCATATTATGAAAATGATGGGTCCATAAGACTTGATGTCTGTTGTGAGTTTTCTCCCAAACCAATTTAACGCATTATTTCTACATACCATTACAGTGGTTTATTCCACGGAGAAGTATTTTGGCATTTATATTATCAAATTCCATCGAGAGATCACGAGAGTGATATTATATTGATCTGTATTTTTTCAAACGCATATGTACATATATTATCAACCAGGTCTATATCATAGTCATGAAAGGGGCCTTCTTCGGTCTGATTCTATATGACTCTGTCGATTATGTTCCCTGAAATCTGAGAACTTTATACGCGGAAAGCTTTCCGCTCTTCTTTATACAAACCAACTCCCTCTCCTTACAACTGTATATTTACACGTTAAGTAATGGAAGGCAACATGAGGGGAGGGAACCGTCAGTAAAAAGTAATACACACACAAATATGAATGTAAGTTCGGGTCAGGACTACATATATAAACGAACAAAATTCGCTTTAACACACGTCGCGATAAGCCTATTGCGAAAGCCTTAGCTGCAATTAAGAATGTTGAGATGAAATATCAGAAACTGTGATGAAAAGTGACAAAGTTACATTGTACATTTACGAAGCAAACGGCATTACTCTTCTTCTGGCTAGAGACTGTACATTTCAAGTTTTTTCATATTTTATATTTCTTACTTTTTCATTTCATATAGATTTTTTGATGACGTTGAAAAATATCTGTAAAATAAAAAGTGAAAGAGAAGTTTTCTTTTGCGGGTAAAAAGTTATTACGGTTTAATAGAGAAAAAGCTACAATATTCATTGAATAAGACTGTTTTTGCTTAACTAGTCAGTCGAATTAAACAACATTTGTATGTTGTAAACAGCAGTCGGGATAAAAATGAAAGAATACTCTAATACTATTGTTTTACATTGTTTACATAATAAATGTTTCAATAAATAAACTTAACAATAAACTTAACTGTCATCATATATATAAGTGATATGCTTGTTAAACTTCCCCAACCAACTATAGGGGCATTACGTACCCCCCCCTCCCCGTCCCTCCCTCGTTCCACTCTCACCACCACCGCTACGTGCATGAATAAAACTAGTGTGAAACCATGATGGTAGTTCCAAAGCAAGAGAAATACTAAAACTCATGTGTTGCAATGTTTAAAGGAGAAAATAAAAACACGTATAAGCATCATCTACATGTTATAAGTATCATAACTGTGAGTAACCACTTCTCCCATCAGCTTAGAAGATCGGTAAGCTCTCCCACGATCCCACCCTGCGACCGCCTTCACCAACAACACCACCTCTGACAACACCACCACGGACAAACCCAATTGTTTTCAATATTAGAACCCTTACCTAACATCTCGTAAAGCACAATAACTCAAAAAGTAAAAGCTGTAAAGTTTGAACTTCAATGTCAACATATGGTTGTAAACTTCAAAAGTACAGGCATGTGTGAAACATTAAGTTCGTGTGACTATAGGTGAAAGTGAAGTGATTTTATTTTGAGAGAGAGAGATTTTTTTTTGGGGGGGGGGGAGAGGTGAGGTTTTTAATTTTTAATTGTTTACATTTGTTATATCTCGCACAACTTCGGCTCTAAATATAAATCACAATGGGTGAAATATTTATTAGAAGCATTATAGACGACTCTATATTGCGTACATCATAATTATAGTTATGTGAACAGGAAATATGCAAATTCAATCATCAAGGCCATGAGATAAAAAAAAACATATTCATGAACTTTCCATTGTTTCCGCTATTCATTGCATGCATTGGAGACTAAAAGTACTATAGTTTCTTTTTCCATATGCAAAAATGACGGTAACTTTTAATGAGTTTAACCTAGCTATCATCTGATTTGTATACATGATTTCATGTTCGAGAGAACAGATTATGTGCCCTTCTCGTAGTCCTTCTCATGCGCGTACTCAGTAAATTGTACTGACATCACAAGTCTGGTTCGTGACTCAAGTATGTTTCATTTCATTTATTTGTTTCTTCACAATATAAATACAGAGAAGTTAACTAAGTAACAAAACATATCAACAACAGGGAAAATTTTGAAAGGAAGCAATCCAAAAAAATCCAGAGGGTTTGTCTAGTAGAACTCTCCCATAAGTAAATAGAGAGAACATTACAAGAAAACAGTAACACTTATATCCAACCACACACCAACCCAAAACGTTCAAGCATGTTCGAGCATGGAGCTTCATGCATGGTGCCAGACGCAAAAGAGTAAACATTGACTCTGAAAACACGACGTTAGTATTAGGAGGCGCGGACTCATCTAACACCGAGCCTATGATTTTGGCCACACCACAGAATACGATGGAAACAAGCATACATAGTACCAAGTGGAAAGAGCACACCACCTCCACCCACGTCATATCGTACCCCCCCCTCAAAAAAACCCCATAGGCCCACAGTCCACACACATTAAGTGTTATATTATTTGGTTGCCCAATTGGCCAAAATTCTGGAAACTTCCAAGAAGTTGGATAATCACAATTATATATATATATATATATATATATATATATATATATGCTCATACTAAGTCATCATGTATCTAGTTCGACCGAACTGTTGCTGGGTTACTGGAGTAATAGTTATAGTGTAACACTCTACGCTCATACTAAGTAATCAGGTAAATAGTTCGACCGAACTGTTGCTGGGGAACTGAAATAGAACTGGCAGTGTAACACTCTACGAGCTAACCAGATGTAGAAATATATGGCATTAACATTGTGGAACATTGATATTCATCTTTTTCCCTTAAATTCGACCTTTATTTAGACAGGAAATACGTTTTGCTGTAGTGCGAATATGAGTTTATGAACCTGTACCCGTGAACTTTCTGGTTAAGATGACTTAACAGTGTTATCGAGTAACAACTGAATGTAATCGGATAACCGTTGTCTTTCAGTATAACCAATGTTATCGTTTCACCTGTGTAATCGTTTAACCGATTTCAGGAAGCGCTCTTATATAAACCTACATTTTTTTGTGGGGGGGGGGGGCTCGATGAAGGTAAAGTTACAAGTTATGAATTAATCCATTCGATTCTAAACATTTCGTCGCCAAGACACTTTTTCATATTGATATTAATATTAATCATAATGTGAAATATTTGTAAATATTTACTCATAATTCGAAGTGAAACGTGAATAGTCACATCATCGATCTTCATCGTCATGTGACTTTAAAATAGAATAGCCGAACAGTTTACCAAAATTAACTCCAAAACGATGATTTCATCCTTTTGTTTTGAAATAGTTCAAATAGCAGTGGATTTAGGCCTATATGAACTGCTCTTGATCAGTTGAAATGTTTAGCTTTTTTTTCGTATTTGAAAACTAAGAAAAGATCTCCCAATTGGTCGTGACAACCTTGTTTACAACATTACAGAAATGTCATCAAATGTTACTACTGTGGGGCTTAATTAAACTTACCCCTGCCCTCTCCAGGACCCCGGTAAAGTAAAAAGTACGTCCTTTCAAAATTCATGACAATGCTATAGGGGCTAAAATTTGATGTTTTTCATCTCAGGGTGTAGTTGCATCCCAAGGGTGAACTATTTCACCCAAGGGTGAACTATTAGCATTTGCGGGAATCGTAGATTTGTTTTGGTCCCTCTCTCACCTGCCAATATCCTGACATAAAAGTCTACATGAATTAACATCGTGCGCTGCCAGGGGTTGTATGAGGGCAATCCCTTCAAGTTGTCCATACTAGATCTCCTTATTTACCAAGGTAATCGTTCTCGATTTACAACATGATTAGAGAGATGTCACAAATTGATGTTTTATAAGGATTGACCTTAGGATCTCTATACACTGCATGCACCTGTGCTGTAACCTAACAGTACTTTACTCCTTTCTGAGTCCATGGGACTTTTAACAGATTTTCTGGGGCTCAAATTTGCTTCCTTGGAATCCTTGCTCAAGTTCACCGAAAGGCCAAACATTAGGCCATATTTATAATTTTGAATGATTTTTCTAATATTTCAAGTCCCTATATAAGTACTAATTACTCAAACTGAGAGCTGTTACCACGTGGCCTGCTTAATTCATACTGCAAAGTTCACCATGTTCATGAAATTAATATTGGTAGGCTAATAAAGGCACATGCAATATGTAAATTGGAATTCTTTAAGGAAAAAGAAAAATCTCTTTCTATGATCATTTCAAATGTATACATCCAAATGAACTGCGTTTCCATTAGGGAGCAGCTCCCTGGTTTCATGGGTTTATATTCTTTACACGAAATGTGTTAATGTGTTAAAGGAAAATGAAATAAACTAAGTTCAGATAGATGCATTTAAAAACATACACAAAACATCATGCTACCTACCATCACACTCACCGCGGCCTTATATGAGAAATGACAACTTGCCAGCCTAAGTGTACAAGTTGACTTCGAAGAGAAGAGGTCGTATTTGACATGTATTTCTCTTCTTATTGTCTTAAGGTTTTGTACGCGGTTTTGCATATACTCTGAGTGATACTTAGCGTTACGTAATCATTATTTCAGCCACTGCATTATTGTGGTGCAAGCCAAACTGTTGTGTATTAACTTGTATAAAGGTTGGCAGAATCCCAATCAACTTATAGCCTGGTGTCGTTTAAGTTTTAGGTTATATTTAGTGACGATTTTGGCGTTCCAAGAGCACCATGCAGCAGAGAGGAATGGAGATTGGATGCCGGTAGGCAAAGATCCAAGTATCAGCATGATGTAAGACCACACGGCACGATACATTAAGAAAAAAGTTGAAAAAAGTTGAAACTGTGATTTTTAATATTAGACCTGTCACTTTACACACGACACTTTTTTTTTGGGGGGGGGGGGGGTGATTGTCCCAATGAGAATCATCCTGTAGAGCACGAATGTAAATGCCTGTAGGCCTATGTCTGTATAGTTCTCGTACGTGTTTTAGTGTTTGCTGCAACCTGCATGGGAGCAATATGCGATTTGTTGGCAGCCGACTTATGATATCTTTTGAAGAAAATGTATTTCATTTCTTCAGGTTAGGGTTTACCCATTGCGATTCCCCCCTTTCTTCGTTTTGGGACTCTGTTACAGAGCAAAGGGACACATTCTCGTTCAATTTCATCCACTGAGGTTTACGTTTGGTGAACTGTAGTCCTAAATATACTCTCTTTAAATCATGATTGTTGGCTGCAAGAGAAGCAACGAAGAACATTCCCGCCAAAAATACTATAAGACTTCCACGATGCATTTATCGCATAACTGTATCGCATGTAGTTTGAAACACATATATATATGTTTTTGATCGTATCATATCCTTTCGTGTTGTAAAGTGTGTACAGCGCTTCATAAAGAGAGGTGAATTCACCAAAGCTGACTCAGTAATTAAAATCTACGGTATCGTATACCTTCAAGCAAACGTCAGATTGAATATCTGTACAAGACAAAAAATAAAAATAAATAATAGATAAAAAGGGAGAAAAAACTATCCTCAAACTATTTCTCAACCCCCTTGAACCCATCAATAAATCCATCGGGCTATTTATACGAATGCGTACATCAGTAGCTAAAGAAGCTCTGTTCACGGTGATAACATATTCCGACCTATACACAGTTACTCAGGTGGCCCATACAGGTCAAAGTTCAGATCGTGTTAATATTTAAAATAACATGATAACGTTCAAAGTGTACTTCAAATTCGATTTATTGACAAACTCCAGGTTTTATGAGAGCGTATAAATATGTTCGGTATATAACTTGCGATTAATTAGTTACCCAGGGGAATGTTTGTACATGTTATAATTTGAAACGGCTGATGTCAGCATGTGGTTTGCATTAGTTGGCAACAACCTAGTGTACCTCCCTGCCAAGTTAAATTATACATATACGGGTGCATTCAATTCAAAATATGAAAAATTTGTTTCATAATGATGTCCACAATTTAGATGGTGGATACATCGATTCGAAATATCGTTAAATATTCCAAGCAGTTTAGTCAATAGCTAAGCAGGTAATATAGGTCTAATTTAAGTTATGGGGTGAAATTGTCAGCAATTGTAGATTATTAAGTTAGCTATGGCTTATGCCGTGTTGGAGGCCGTGGCGTAGCAATTAGACAGTGGAGTAACAAAGAGTGACAGGGCAGCAATAGAAATGGAGTCCCGAAGAACAGTCCACATTTCAACTTTTGAGGGGTGAACTTTTTAGTTTTTGTATCGTCTCTATACACCCAGTCGGATATGGCGCTTTCCGATTTACTGGACTGGACCACTTAAATACTGTCTTGATGGGCCCGATGGGAGGTTAAAAATAACGGGCCCATCAGATTAATTAAAATTGTTGTATTGTCCTCACGTTCAACATCAATACTAGCCGATTCGATGGCCGATGGCCCGCTACAAAATGATGGGTGGTTATTTTTTCTTCCGTTCGGTACTTGTCCCCGGGACCTCTGGAGTCCGGGTCCCTGGTGGCCGAACGGCCTAGTTACGCTGCTGGCCGGAGGGGAGGGAGATATGAGGGTACTAACCTATTTTATGGATTTATTAAGGAAAAGGGAATCAGTTATGAATATATATATATATATATATATATATATATATATATATATATATATATATATATATATATATATATATATATTTGCCAGGGAGGGTGATCAAGAGATTACTCCTTCTGTTGACACTAAGGATTCTCAAACGGAACACGACATGGCATAGTTTGCATCCATGGAAAAGATGGCCTCTAACGTAGAGTATGAATAAAAAGTACTTCCTCAATACTCTGTCGCTCTGCGGCGATGAACGTGGCGGCGTGGCCTGTATCTATAGACATTGACTAGAAAGCTTCCCACCAAAATACTACCTTGACCAAGAAGGAGTGGTAAGATGTATCAATCATGGAATGTTAATTTATACGCGCCACGTATATACCAGGAACAGCTCATAGTAACAAAATCCATTGTAAAACCCTTCAAAAATTCCTGCAGTACTAATTATGCAAGATTTTGGCCGCAATTTCTGCTTATTGTTACATTATTACAGATTCAAATTTCGCATAGATATATCCTTTTCCTGTACTCTGATTTGAATTTTTTATTTTTATTTTTTTGACCACTGTAATGGGCACAACCCAATGTTTTACGTTACAAATTATACTTTAAACTGTGCGAAATGGACTATATCGGTGGATCAAAAAATTGTAAGACATACTTGAAGTCTCAGACACTAACATGCTTCAGATTGTCAAGGCTCTTTTAGTTTTCATTTAATTTTCAGTTTCATGTAATGTTGTGACAATGTTTGTTTAAATAAGAAAAGTCAAAAGAAAAAAAATAGGGAGCTTCTATTTAGCCTAAACAATTAAGGAGTTGGTAAAATACTACTGTTTAACATATAATTCACTGGTCGAAGCAGGGAGTTGCTATTCACAAAAACAATTAAATGGTCAAGGATATAGCAACTCCATGAGTACAAGGCAGAAAGGCAGGTCCTCACTACAGTTTGGTGCGGTGGCGTAGCCAGAGGGGGGGGGGGGGGCAGGGGGGGGGGGGGGCAATGCCCCCAAATTTGCTTTGCCCCCCCCAAATGAAATCCAATGATGTATTCAAAATACTTCTTTTTTACACTTTTTCGAGTTCTAATCACAAGTATTCATACCTCAGGGCTCATGTTCATACTTCATATAAGGTCAGAACTTGGTAATCAGACCGAGATATTACACATTTTGGGCCTTCATCATACCCACATACGGAGACCGTTGATCAATATCGTCCTACAGAATAAGCGCCAATAATTTGGCCGGTTGTATAACCATTACAAATTAGCGCTAGCAACCCATGTGCATTTTCAGCGACCAATGATGCCACTTTGTACAGATGAGGTGCCCATCAATACATATATTTCTTGGTAATTCCTACCATCAACCATCACGGGGTTGCCTCCCTTAAGAAAAATCTTGCCCCCCCCCCCCCTAACAATAGAATGCTGGCTACGCCACTGGTTTGGTGCTAGCCAGCGATGCCTCTTATTTAATTTGTTTGCTTCAACCGTGTTTGAATATAGTTCCTTGATGATGAACTTTGTGGCCCTGCGACAGTCAAAGTTTCCAACCGATCAGAGAAGCCAAAGTACTTCTTCTAAGCACAGATATTCAGCGTGAACCTTGAGGATAGAAGCACGCTGCGAGGGCAAGCACTATATATATATATATATATATATATATATATATATATATATATATATATATATATATATATATATATATATATATATATATATATATATATATATATATATATATATATATATATATATATATATATATATATATATATAACTTACTCGCTTAACCTGCGGTTAGGAAGATTCTAATGAGCATGATATACGTAAGAGTTAAATCAAAATGATTAACCATGTCTGAAAATTAAGATTGGAATGCACAGTTCCAATTTGCTAATTTGTAAGGCCACTTATCCGCCCAGGATAATCAAAATAGTTGAGACTACATGGGGCAAACCATATCACGACTTTGATAAAAAAAAAAAGTGACGGGGGATTCATTGGGGATAATCCGCCATAGGTGGTACTCTCGCGGGTGATATAGGAACGGAAGTTACTTATTATTATTGATTATCATGATTTATGGAACTTAGCGCGAGGGGGGGGGGAGGCGTTAAAACACATACAAAGACAAGATGATATATATATATATATATATATATATATATATATATATATATACGTATACAATTTATAGCGCATGCGTGGTTAACATTTCTTGTCAGCGCACCGACTGTAGAAACGAAAACGCAAGAGAGAAAATGAAGGGAATTCAATAGTTCGAGACGACGTCGAATGAACCCAGTCCTTAGGTCATCGAGTTTGCCGAAAAAGTGAAGGTTACGTTTTGCACTATTCACCAAAGCGCATCTTTAGAATTTATTTACGGCGGTAAATAACTTGTTGAGGATTATCATTATCCTCAACAAGTTATTAATTTAGTAAATTATACAGAAATCCATCACACACCAAGGTTGCCGCCGAACAATTGAAGGTCGATTGCGTAAAATCGTTGCCGTGCATCGTCGCCCATTTGGTGAAACTTTGGAGAGAAAACAAACGCAACATGCTACATAAATGAACGAAATATCAGCTTTTGGTATCATTTACCCCCTGACGACTTGGCTCAAGTGGTAATTTGTTATTTTAAATCGATAAATAAAAAATAACTACAAGCAACTTATATGTCAGCATATGGATTAAGTTTGGCCTTGAGTAATGTCTGAAAGTTGTTGGCAAAGTACTTTTAAGGAGAAACCTATTTCAGGCTATTTGTTTATACTCGATAAAACAAATCATGTTTCTAGATATGACAAAGCGATAAAACTTGACTTTATGTACTAAAGCAATGTTCCTATAGCAACAGTGGAGAGGAGTCAACACGTTAGCAAAATGTAATTTAAACTTTGAAAAGTTCAAAATTAAGTGTCAGCAAATTACAAGGGGAACAAAACCCCCCAAAAAAGACGCCCACGTGACCATGCCTGTCTTGGCCATTTTGTGTTTTGTAGCACATATACGCGAAGCACATGTGTAAGTCACAAGTGAGTTTAAATGTTTCCCGTTGTGATGTTAACGCAACAGAATACAACAGTGTCAGTCCTTACGTGGCGTGAAATGTTACAAGGCCTATAGCCTAACCTTTTTTCAATGTAGGGTTTTGCGGACCCCTAGGTGGTCCGCAAAAAATGTTGGTGGTCCGCGATGGCAACGTGGTTCGCAGCAAATGTGCGATACACATGGAGTCTATAAACTCCGTGAGGGTCCGTTAAAATTTTACTGAAATATGCACACTGTAAACTTAGGAATCTAGACCATGTCTGGAAGAGCCATCCCAGGCAACCTCCCCCTCCCCAACCGCCCCCCAAAAAAAACCCCGACGTTTTCCCGACTTCAATAGCCTTAACCATGGTGGAGCTGCAGTTCATGTAATACTTGTCTAGCTGGAGGATCCTTGACAATTTCTTAATTTTCTCCCAGCGGTATACCTGAATTAAAAAATTAAAACACAGAGAGAACGATGCGCAATGCGCAACCATTGGCTTTAACTATTTACTTTGTTCAATATATATATATATATATATATATATATATATATATATATATATATATATATATATATATATATATATATATATATATATATATATATATATAATATATACTGTTCAAAGTATCTCTTTCGAGATCCGGCTTTAGGAATCACAAATGATTTCGAGTTGGTCAGCATCATGTTTGATCTCTAGAGTAAGGCAAAATATGTCACCAAAAACAGAACTAGTATTGTTCGATACAGGTGACAAACGCCTACAGTGGAATTACGACCTTCCTTACCGGTTTCGAACCTCTGGACATACAATCAGCGTCCATAGCCTAGTGGTTAGGGTGTCCGCGTACTGAGCGGAAGGCCCGTGGTTCGAATCCCGGTGGAGGCTGAAAGTTTTTTCACTGTTCTTGATTTTCCAACTCATTACGATTTTCATTTATATATTTATATATATATATATATATATATATATATATATATATATATATATATATATATATATATATATATATATATATATATATATATATATATATAGGTATAGCAAGATAACAACCATGGTGTAACATCAAGAAGATAAGTAAAACAAAACCCCAAAAAAGATTCTTATATAATTCAGAAAAATGCTGACTTTAAAAACAACATTTGGCTGTTTTGGTGGGTCACCTAAATTGCCATGTGAATAATCCAGTCAGCCGAACGAATTGTTTCCGATGACAAGTACTCGAAGAGATTCCAACCATGAACATTTGTTAACGGAGCGTACGTCTGATTAACGATAAGGAAGAGAAATGCAATTGTTTTTTACCGTTTCTTTTTGGATTATTGTTCTTGTTTTATTGAAACCACAGCTGGTCTTTCATTTTTAGGTGTACGACTAACTCCAAGAGATTATATTTATACATATATATATATATATATATATATATATATATATATATATATATATATATATATATATATATATATGAAAGTTGAGAAAAGAAGTACGTTGAAGATGATGACATTATCACATGTCTATGTATTAAAAGGATACAAATAGTTTTATTTCTTGGCAAAACATGTTAGATTTTCAAACGTTAACATCTGTTGACTCGTCTGTGAAGAGGTGCATTGCCCTCCTCCATACACCCTTCCTGATTTTTCTACTTTGAAATTTCGTTGCACAGATATCTATTTTATCTATTACCTACCAGGTAAACTACAAATTGCAAAATATTCCAAATTTGCATTTCATATAGTAGGGGGGGGGGGGGTGGTGATGGAGGGGGACATAAAGAGGATGCTGTTTGCATATCGTAAGCCGGAATGGCGGGCTTAAGTCAACATAGCATAAATTAGGATATAGTCAAACCATAAAGACTACCCGTCATTATGTCAAAACAGCACTCTGCTCCATCCACACCATCCCTCGACGCCCCCAACACCACCGACCCCCCTTCCCCCTGCTGGTCGAGATTATGGCAACTTATGAACCCAAAATGCAGTTCAAGGAATATCAGAACACAAATATTGACTTGAGTTAAATCTTGTGTGACGTCATGCTGCTATGATTATATTCCCATTTAGGTCCATAGTTAATTGTTTAATTTCTACGGTATTATCCTATCCTATCATAAACTTGTACTATACGTCGTCAGACTGAAGTGGCACAGAGAATACTAAACGGTCATCTGTATATATGTCTCCAAGTTGATATGCTAGAAATTCAAATAATGGTCACACGTATATACAACTGCAACAGGTGTTTTCCTGTCAAACACGAAGCATCGCCATTACATGCGACAATTACAATATATAACATCATCGTACACACTCTCCGAACTGGGTATAACTGGTCCGTACTGGTCCGACCTGGTCCGAATAGGTCCGACCTGGTCCGACCTAGTCCGAACTGGTCCGACTGGCAACTAAAAGACTGTCGTAAAATGATCGGTAATGTCGATAGTCGGGCAGCCTGTGTGTGTTAACGATTACACTACTGATCAAGATTTAGCCAATTTTACATCGCATTCGTCGACTGGAGCGATTTCCCGACTGCCTGTTTGTGACGGTCATACGTTGTGTCGCAACTCACGACTATAAAACAAGGGAAGTTTAAAAACATATAGCCCGTCACGTGAGCAGCCTTTTGCACGTGACCTAAACGAACACCAGTCATTAACGGAATACATGTCTTTCAGTGTGAACTCCATCAGTCGTTCAGGTTGCAGGAGTCAATTGTACGACTATATGACTCTTGACGATTAACAAAAACTATGTCACGAAAGTCGAGTTCAGTTGCCCCCGTCAACAGTCCTCTTCAGTCGGCTTCAATGGAATTGGACCCCCCCCCCCCCGTCACCCTTCGATGTCTGCGATTAATTATGAAAACTTTGAGTAACTTTTAGACCGCTTAATATAGATTGCTATACTGGTGACATTTATTAAGCGATCTCCAAAGGGTCTCGACTTCCTGAAGTTGCAGATAATAGATAAATTGGATCGTGATTGATTTATGGAGCTTCGATTTGAGGCAAAGGATGAATATTTTCAGGTAGTAGCAGTTAATCAATTACAGCTGCATTTTGCGATGGATGGTTACTTTGTTCTGCACGGACCCAAGCCATGTATTACAACCCCCCCTCCCTCCCCCCCCCCCCCCGCCTAATTATGAATAACCCTCTCGATGACTAAGGGATCTACTCGTCATTTTACAGCTCTGAATTTATCGACTCTTAATTATCAATGTATAATATGTATATCGTACAACAACTTTAAGATAATGTTTCAATTATTATATATGTGAAACCGATATATATATACAGATATGGATAGACCTCTGAAACCCAAGTGCCGTCGTTTACATCATCACATCGGTATTCTTTTCGATGACGTATAGCCTCGTGACGGCGATATAAGATTTGGTTTCCCTTTAGCAATCCCACTGGAGGATTACCATGGGGTTAGGTCATTGCTCTATAGTACATACTACTCCCACACGGAATATTTTAAGAGTTGAATTGCGAAAAAATATATATATTTAACGTATACGTCAGGTATTGTACGTAGGCTAATTGTCAAATACGAACCAATTTCTCGCTCTGACCAAAAAAGGAGTAAAATATTGAACACAAAAAGATAAACCGAATGAACAAGGTAAGGCAGAAATGATACGAGAGTACCAGAACCCTTTAAAATTAGTTTATCACAGGAGGCTGTAGAGGAACAAAAGAGTTTTTGCGGGCAGGGGTTGGGTAGGAAGCTTCCAAAAAGTTGGGGGCACAACATCAGAGGGGCACTTGCTCATTCCTCAACCACCACTCGTTATGCTATAACCGATACACACCGGCCATACCACATATATATATATATATATATATGGTGTGGTAGTATGCTATCAATACTATTTATTGAGATTGTTTATTGTTAACCGTGCTACAAAAAGATATGGGATGCCATTTTAAAAATAGCATGTACAGACTAAAAATAAATTATTAAAATAACATATTTAAATTAACAAAGGCTTAGGATATCCAAAAGACAGCCCTTCATCAAAGGGGCACATTTTATTTGCCAGTAGGGCACATTTGCTATTTCGGAAAAAAGTGGGGGCACGTGCCCCCAGTTCCCCCGGCTCCTACCCCCTGTGCAGGGGTGGGGTCAGGGAGAGGGCTGCAGAGTGACAAAGAAGGCCTGGTTTGATGGCTTGCCATCGTCAGTTAGAATGACACACATGTGCATGACAGTACTTTGAAAACACTAACCGGTAGAATTAATTATTTATATGTCATTGAGGTCCATCCTCCTTCAGACAGGAAGAGAATTGAGGGAGACAGGGGCATGTTGGGCACGATAGAGACGATCAGAGATAGGAGAATGGTGGGCAAGGTAGCATCGACCGTTTAGCTGCCCGCTGTCCTGTGTAAGTGATCCAGTGTGGAGTTGTTAGGATTCAATATACAGGTGGCAGTTGCACGATGTATATTTGTGACCCTAGGACAAGAAGGTCATTCTTCTATAGGCCTGATCTGCAGTATGATCTTCTACGAAAGTTCACTCATGATGCAAGTCAAAGTCCGGTCTGTTTCACACAGACAGGAAAGGATATCTGTAAAAGCTTTATTACTTCCTTTGGAAAGTCTGTTGGGATAAAATCCGGAGGTTGTTGGATGGAAACAAACACATTTTGAGAGTTGGACATGGCGTGAACGAAAGATTGCGTTGAGGTGAATTGGCAGGCTATAACTTCATTTGGTGGTATTTTAAGCATGCTGGTTGCCAAGACAACAGACTTGTAGTGAGTGCATACTCTTAATCCAGCATAACTGCTTATACTTGTGTTCCACCCCCCCCCCCACCCACACACACACACATACTCCTCTTCCTTATGGATTTGTACTCCTTTGAGGGCATTTTGGTATAGATACTAGTGCAAGGTCAAGTACCCATATCTCGCGCTAAAAGCCTTGTACTCATACCAGTACTCAAACCAAGTGGACTTGTGCTTGTACTCGTGCTATTGTACTAGTACGGCATGTCTAGTGCAATGAAGAAAAACTGATATAACTGCTATTAAGTACACTATATTCTCCGTCATGACCGCATTTGTCATAGTAGATAATCTAACCCGAAAAATCATTTAATCAGCTAGCTGGTTTTACACGAAGCAACCATAACCCAAATTTTGTATGTAAATGAAAAACAAAACCTTTTTAAACAAACTGAAAGGCAAATTAAAGCACCGTTAAATTAGTGTGCTCTCTAACGCTTATACAGGAGTTTAGATCTAAGATATAACTGTTTTAGTATACCCCTCATTGCCATGCACTGCACCTTCAAGGTTTGTCAAGCTTCAAGATGTAGCACTGTGTATAGGTTATAGTTATGAGTCATCGAAGGTCTTGAGAATTAAGTCAAACCCCTTGACTCAAATAGGTTGTCATATTACTACGCAGCTATTAAAAGACAACACGTGGTATATGATTAACCTCACTTAATTCCATGTTCATACCACATGTAGCCTTTCGATGATTACTTTAACATCCACGTCACAAAAAAGGCTTACCTAGCAGGGGCAATCCGAAGAGTTCAACCATCCTCCTCCGTTGCCTCCCCCATTTCACCCCTCCCCCAATCCAGAAATCATGGAACGGCCACTGTATACAGTACGGTAAAATATTGGACCGGGATATTGACTGCTGTGACCATTGTTAACCTTCCAGTGAAACTTCTTGTTTTTTGTCATTTCAACTTCTTTTTTTGTACCTTGGCAATGGAAAGCATTCCATGCCCGAGTCAATACAACTGTTCCTGGTTCAAGTAAGATTGCCCTCCTCAAAATAAGGATGGAAGCTGTCTAATCAATCGTATCATTTAAAAGTGCACCTCGTTTCCTGTGAAGGGGTCCCCTCTAGAAAAACCTTGATTGTGTTAGTTCAAGCTTGCTGCAAAACGATATAATGTTTAAAGAGCGTCGTGGTCAATTGGTTACGGAAATGAAAGGCCTTGCGATCTGAGGATTGTGGGTTCCAGTCCTGACCAGGCAGGTGTATAACATTATGGGGACTTGGTAGGTAACTTGTAGCAATGTAGATGTGAGCGAACGCCGGTTTGTGATTATTTTGTATGGGAAGTCTCCCATGGGAGACACATAGATGTGGCACACTGTAATCCCACATGAGAGACTGAATTGTGCACACGTGGGTTTGTGGGTGTGACAATGTTACCAATGACAAGTGGTTGCGTCGTGACAGAAGCAATTAGTTTTGCACAAGACTGTAAAAATTCAACTTAATTTTTAAATTTTTTGTTGTTGAAATCTATGAAATGGTAAGAACCATAATTACGTAATCATTTGACCATATTTGAAACCAAACAATGGGGTCTGTTTATGGTGAATAAATTGATGCACTTGTGAACATATTATAAATTTGGCCCAAAAAAAATGATATGTTCCTCAACAATAACAATGGAAAGATTTTTTTTCATTCCGTAACAAACTTTTAACGTGTCAAATGATCATTTCAGCACCTTTCCTTTCTAGCTCTCAACGTTTGAACGGCACCTTATAGAGTGTCCATATTTGTTCGACCATTACTAAACCAAAACGACACTTTAGTAATGGAATTTTTCACACTTTATTTTTCGTCTTGTCAGCTATTGTAATGGCAAATGTTGTCATAATCTAAACAGTCTGCATCGAACTATACTTCAACTAACAGTTCACGCATGTATTCTTTGGCAGCACTCAATCATTTCAGCATGCTTAAAGTAGGTCATGGTTTTGCAAAGGTAACCGCAGAACTCACCAGAAGTAGCAAATCCTTTAGACTCATTCATAAAACATTAAAGAAGGTCATAATGATATAGTCGAATATATCTAAGTGATGACAAATTCAGTTCCAGGGGTGGCAATAAAAGTTCAACTAGCTATAGTCTTTGCTCGAGTATAGGGAAACCGGATTCTGTAAATTGTAAAACAAGTCATACCATGGAGCTATAAACTGTTTATAGCTCCATGGTCATACAAACAGTTTCGTTTTTATTATGCTAACAGAAATATATCACAGCTGGGTTTTCAAAAGAGACTTCCCTGGATAGTGTATTCCCGGGTACCGCAGAGGATTCCATCCATAGATAAAATTATGTATCTTTAAAGACCAACTACGGAGGCAATTTTTTTTTTTGGGGGGGGGGGGGATTTTCCATTAATTTAGGAGTTTACATACCCATAATCAACATGTGTAAAAAATAATCTTCGAAAACCTACTATAACCCATCAAAAAACGACCACGAAAATGGACATTTTGGGTAGTCACGTGACATGAACCTCTGGAATGTCTGAAAACAGTGATTGACCCAAAGGAGCCTCTGGTCACCGTGTGACGTCATTGTTTGTATACCGCGAAAATCAAACGCTGATATAGGCACTGTTTGTACACAGATAGCGATCAATTGTACTGTTTTTGACTTCCAATTTCGAGCGTTTGAAAAGCTGATAGCTTAAAACAAGAACACATGAAGGTTAACAACTAGTTTTAAGACAATTATAAGCAGAAATTTTAGTTAAATTGGTTATTTCATTAGCAAAATTTCCACTCAAATGGAAGCATCTTTTACATAGCGGAGCGTCAATAGGTCCGTACGGTACAATATACTGTAGAATATGCAAGCAGCTTGGCGATTCCGTAATACAATTTGATCGCAAGATACCGTAAACTGAACAAGAAGAATAGACCTAAAAGATGCCTCATGCGTGATATGTGACGGGAAAATGGCTTACGTTACTGTCAACGAACTACCAAAAAGACACTAAACATAATCGAACAACTACGAGAAGACGCTGACCCGAATCGACCAGGGTAGCATATACATGACTAAGCTTCAGCTGAACATAGTACTTACTCGTTTTAATATCCAAAACTACAAACACAGAAAAGTATCCTTTCAATAAACAAAATTTAGCAGTGAATATCCAAATCCACGTTTCTCGTTCAATCCTGGGCGAAATACTACCGTGACTCTGTGTAATTCCATAGAGTTAGGTCTAGTTGAAACAGGCCTTGACCAGTTACATCCCACAATTACAAGACAGTCACTAACGAAATAAAACGTCCGATCGCTACATAGAACCGTTTTTATTCAACTCCTTGGACCATGCAGATGCCGGAATAAACATAACGGACAATATAACACAATGTATCACGAACTCACGATACTGGAATACAACAAAGGAAATAGATAAATGCGATGAAATCCTATAGCATGACTATGTGAGCCATACATGTACTAACAATGCTACCCTATAGGCACGGTATATACACGGTCATCTCTTACGGTAAATATTATACTGTCAATTGCGTGATATAATGTTACATGCAAGGACGTCCAGAGCTTGTTTACGGTCAATTTAAATTAGTTATGTCCGGCCATGGTCCGACACAGCTATCGACAGAATATAACTTTCGCAGAATGAGACATTTGCAGCTTACACAGAGGCAGGTTCATGCATGTGGACTCATGGGCATGAGATACTCCGGGTGCTGAAAAATCTTTCCGCGTGGATCTCAAAAATTGATCCAAAGTCTGCGGCGTTTTACGTCGGTTCTTTTACTCGGAAATCTAAAAAAGCTGATGCTTTTGTTGGATGAGGTATAACTGCAACCTCCAACAACACAGAATTGTGGCATTTCGGGGGAAAGGAGTAATATCGTTGATGTTTTTGGCAGCTCAAGTATACAACTTTACACACTAAAAGTATTGTTGTGAGTGAGGTATACAAACAGTGACGTCACATGGTCACCTGATGTCTTCGGAATGTTTCAGGAATGTCTGAAACAGGTTTCAATAAAAGCTGACTTTTCTTCCCATTTTTCACGTATTTAACGTCCGAAATTGGTAAAGTTAATTACAGCAATGTAATTGGAGTGAGTTAAGGATTACATACATGCAAAATGGTGGGATTTTATGTTCATCGAAAAGTCTCCATAGTTGGTCTTAAAAAAGAAGCCAGGGGCATATAAAGGTTATTAAAAAATGGTCACAAAGTTTACACTGCTAACAAATAAATTGCTAAGGGTTTTCAAAAGCCTTTCCTGATCTGCTGCTGGTTTGGGATCATCAAATTATTCCAAGATATAGGTACTAGGGAAGGGATGGGAGTTGAGGGAGAGGGAAGAGGTATTCAATTAAAATCTTATAATGAGAAATGCTATGAAGTTGAATAAGTGTGTGCATGTGCAGCGACCATTAGTCTACTGTCTAGCACGTTAGGCGTCAATATACCGTTGACCTTTTAAAGTAGCTGGACTGTTTGAATTCAATTGACCAGTTTTGCCTTTCATGGCATTTCTTTGGGCAAAACAGAAGAAGTAAGCATTGTAGAATGTGATATATGTCTGCTTTCTGTGACCATAAAATATGTATACTTTAACGAATGCCCCGCCCCCAACCCAGGGAGTTGAAATCTCACATGTGGGAAATTAAACTCTAAAGACAGCTTTTCCATGTTTGATCAACTTCAAACACGTCAAAGCTATACCTCGCTCCTCGGCCATTTTGGATGTGACCATATTTAGTGCTGTATATGTTCTTAAAATGCAGAATCGATCTAAATTATACTAGTGTTTCGTGAGTCAGAGTAAACCAAAGAAAAACGAGTTGGAGCAGGTACCAAAGGGAACTAAAACCACCTTACCTAGAGTGGCTAATATACACGATTGGTAGTCAGACAGGCTTAAGTACGTAGCTCATTTTAACAACGTCTAAACCTAGACAGATTATTTTCCTGTTCGAAAGGTCACAGTTCAAATATAAAGTGGAAAAGTGGCAGGGTCTACCAAGGTCGTTGGTATATTGACCCTAACATATGTCTGGTTGTTTGATACCCTAGCCAGTATATAGTTATTTTCAATACGGTATATTTTGACATTTCGAGCAACTCCATGAGAGTATACCTTTTATACTAACATCAATTACCATGATGACTCGTGCATGCTAAAAAAAAAACAATTATAGTGCACCAATCCCCTTCACGGCTGGAAGTCATTACACGTACTACCTTCAGTTCCGATAGGAATGGATAATTTTACTCTTAACCTGCCAACGTTTCCGTGTGTTGACTGTAGCAACAGCTATAAACTGTTTATAGCTCCATGGTCATACAAACAGTTTCGTTTTTATTATGCTAACAGAAATATATCACAGCTGGGTTTTCAAAAGAGACTTCCCTGGATAGTGTATTCCCGGGTACCGCAGAGGATTCCATCCATAGATAAAATTATGTATCTTTAAAGACCAACTACGGAGGCAATTTTTTTTGGGGGGGGGGGGGATTTTCCATTAATTTAGGAGTTTACATACCCATAATCAACATGTGTAAAAAATAATCTTCGAAAACCTACTATAACCCATCAAAAAACGACCACGAAAATGGACATTTTGGGTAGTCACGTGACATGAACCTCTGGAATGTCTGAAAACAGTGATTGACCCAAAGGAGCCTCTGGTCACCGTGTGACGTCATTGTTTGTATACCGCGAAAATCAAACGCTGATATAGGCACTGTTTGTACACAGATAGCGATCAATTGTACTGTTTTTGACTTCCAATTTCGAGCGTTTGAAAAGCTGATAGCTTAAAACAAGAACACATGAAGGTTAACAACTAGTTTTAAGACAATTATAAGCAGAAATTTTAGTTAAATTGGTTATTTCATTAGCAAAATTTCCACTCAAATGGAAGCATCTTTTACATAGCGGAGCGTCAATAGGTCCGTACGGTACAATATACTGTAGAACATGCAAGCAGCTTGGCGATTCCGTAATACAATTTGATCGCAAGATACCGTAAACTGAACAAGAAGAATAGACCTAAAAGATGCCTCATGCGTGATATGTGACGGGAAAATGGCTTACGTTACTGTCAACGAACTACCAAAAAGACACTAAACATAATCGAACAACTACGAGAAGACGCTGACCCGAATCGACCAGGGTAGCATATACATGACTAAGCTTCAGCTGAACATAGTACTTACTCGTTTTAATATCCAAAACTACAAACACAGAAAAGTATCCTTTCAATAAACAAAATTTAGCAGTGAATATCCAAATCCACGTTTCTCGTTCAATCCTGGGCGAAATACTACCGTGACTCTGTGTAATTCCATAGAGTTAGGTCTAGTTGAAACAGGCCTTGACCAGTTACATCCCACAATTACAAGACAGTCACTAACGAAATAAAACGTCCGATCGCTACATAGAACCGTTTTTATTCAACTCCTTGGACCATGCAGATGCCGGAATAAACATAACGGACAATATAACACAATGTATCACGAACTCACGATACTGGAATACAACAAAGGAAATAGATAAATGCGATGAAATCCTATAGCATGACTATGTGAGCCATACATGTACTAACAATGCTACCCTATAGGCACGGTATATACACGGTCATCTCTTACGGTAAATATTATACTGTCAATTGCGTGATATAATGTTACATGCAAGGACGTCCAGAGCTTGTTTACGGTCAATTTAAATTAGTTATGTCCGGCCATGGTCCGACACAGCTATCGACAGAATATAACTTTCGCAGAATGAGACATTTGCAGCTTACACAGAGGCAGGTTCATGCATGTGGACTCATGGGCATGAGATACTCCGGGTGCTGAAAAATCTTTCCGCGTGGATCTCAAAAATTGATCCAAAGTCTGCGGCGTTTTACGTCGGTTCTTTTACTCGGAAATCTAAAAAAGCTGATGCTTTTGTTGGATGAGGTATAACTGCAACCTCCAACAACACAGAATTGTGGCATTTCGGGGGAAAGGAGTAATATCGTTGATGTTTTTGGCAGCTCAAGTATACAACTTTACACACTAAAAGTATTGTTGTGAGTGAGGTATACAAACAGTGACGTCACATGGTCACCTGATGTCTTCGGAATGTTTCAGGAATGTCTGAAACAGGTTTCAATAAAAGCTGACTTTTCTTCCCATTTTTCACGTATTTAACGTCCGAAATTGGTAAAGTTAATTACAGCAATGTAATTGGAGTGAGTTAAGGATTACATACATGCAAAATGGTGGGATTTTATGTTCATCGAAAAGTCTCCATAGTTGGTCTTAAAAAAGAAGCCAGGGGCATATAAAGGTTATTAAAAAATGGTCACAAAGTTTACACTGCTAACAAATAAATTGCTAAGGGTTTTCAAAAGCCTTTCCTGATCTGCTGCTGGTTTGGGATCATCAAATTATTCCAAGATATAGGTACTAGGGAAGGGATGGGAGTTGAGGGAGAGGGAAGAGGTATTCAATTAAAATCTTATAATGAGAAATGCTATGAAGTTGAATAAGTGTGTGCATGTGCAGCGACCATTAGTCTACTGTCTAGCACGTTAGGCGTCAATATACCGTTGACCTTTTAAAGTAGCTAGACTGTTTGAATTCAATTGACCAGTTTTGCCTTTCATGGCATTTCTTTGGGCAAAACAGAAGAAGTAAGCATTGTAGAATGTGATATATGTCTGCTTTCTGTGACCATAAAATATGTATACTTTAACGAATGCCCCGCCCCCAACCCAGGGAACAGTTGAAATCTCACATGTGGGAAATTAAACTCTAAAGACAGCTTTTCCATGTTTGATCAACTTCAAACACGTCAAAGCTATACCTCGCTCCTCGGCCATTTTGGATGTGACCATATTTAGTGCTGTATATGTTCTTAAAATGCAGAATCGATCTAAATTATACTAGTGTTTCGTGAGTCAGAGTAAACCAAAGAAAAACGAGTTGGAGCAGGTACCAAAGGGAACTAAAACCACCTTACCTAGAGTGGCTAATATACACGATTGGTAGTCAGACAGGCTTAAGTACGTAGCTCATTTTAACAACGTCTAAACCTAGACAGATTATTTTCCTGTTCGAAAGGTCACAGTTCAAATATAAAGTGGAAAAGTGGCAGGGTCTACCAAGGTCGTTGGTATATTGACCCTAACATATGTCTGGTTGTTTGATACCCTAGCCAGTATATAGTTATTTTCAATACGGTATATTTTGACATTTCGAGCAACTCCATGAGAGTATACCTTTTATACTAACATCAATTACCATGATGACTCGTGCATGCTAAAAAAAAAACAATTATAGTGCACCAATCCCCTTCACGGCTGGAAGTCATTACACGTACTACCTTCAGTTCCGATAGGAATGGATAATTTTACTCTTAACCTGCCAACGTTTCCGTGTGTTGACTGTAGCAACAGCTATAAACTGTTTATAGCTCCATGGTCATACAAACAGTTTCGTTTTTATTATGCTAACAGAAATATATCACAGCTGGGTTTTCAAAAGAGACTTCCCTGGATAGTGTATTCCCGGGTACCGCAGAGGATTCCATCCATAGATAAAATTATGTATCTTTAAAGACCAACTACGGAGGCAATTTTTTTTGGGGGGGGGGGGGATTTTCCATTAATTTAGGAGTTTACATACCCATAATCAACATGTGTAAAAAATAATCTTCGAAAACCTACTATAACCCATCAAAAAACGACCACGAAAATGGACATTTTGGGTAGTCACGTGACATGAACCTCTGGAATGTCTGAAAACAGTGATTGACCCAAAGGAGCCTCTGGTCACCGTGTGACGTCATTGTTTGTATACCGCGAAAATCAAACGCTGATATAGGCACTGTTTGTACACAGATAGCGATCAATTGTACTGTTTTTGACTTCCAATTTCGAGCGTTTGAAAAGCTGATAGCTTAAAACAAGAACACATGAAGGTTAACAACTAGTTTTAAGACAATTATAAGCAGAAATTTTAGTTAAATTGGTTATTTCATTAGCAAAATTTCCACTCAAATGGAAGCATCTTTTACATAGCGGAGCGTCAATAGGTCCGTACGGTACAATATACTGTAGAACATGCAAGCAGCTTGGCGATTCCGTAATACAATTTGATCGCAAGATACCGTAAACTGAACAAGAAGAATAGACCTAAAAGATGCCTCATGCGTGATATGTGACGGGAAAATGGCTTACGTTACTGTCAACGAACTACCAAAAAGACACTAAACATAATCGAACAACTACGAGAAGACGCTGACCCGAATCGACCAGGGTAGCATATACATGACTAAGCTTCAGCTGAACATAGTACTTACTCGTTTTAATATCCAAAACTACAAACACAGAAAAGTATCCTTTCAATAAACAAAATTTAGCAGTGAATATCCAAATCCACGTTTCTCGTTCAATCCTGGGCGAAATACTACCGTGACTCTGTGTAATTCCATAGAGTTAGGTCTAGTTGAAACAGGCCTTGACCAGTTACATCCCACAATTACAAGACAGTCACTAACGAAATAAAACGTCCGATCGCTACATAGAACCGTTTTTATTCAACTCCTTGGACCATGCAGATGCCGGAATAAACATAACGGACAATATAACACAATGTATCACGAACTCACGATACTGGAATACAACAAAGGAAATAGATAAATGCGATGAAATCCTATAGCATGACTATGTGAGCCATACATGTACTAACAATGCTACCCTATAGGCACGGTATATACACGGTCATCTCTTACGGTAAATATTATACTGTCAATTGCGTGATATAATGTTACATGCAAGGACGTCCAGAGCTTGTTTACGGTCAATTTAAATTAGTTATGTCCGGCCATGGTCCGACACAGCTATCGACAGAATATAACTTTCGCAGAATGAGACATTTGCAGCTTACACAGAGGCAGGTTCATGCATGTGGACTCATGGGCATGAGATACTCCGGGTGCTGAAAAATCTTTCCGCGTGGATCTCAAAAATTGATCCAAAGTCTGCGGCGTTTTACGTCGGTTCTTTTACTCGGAAATCTAAAAAAGCTGATGCTTTTGTTGGATGAGGTATAACTGCAACCTCCAACAACACAGAATTGTGGCATTTCGGGGGAAAGGAGTAATATCGTTGATGTTTTTGGCAGCTCAAGTATACAACTTTACACACTAAAAGTATTGTTGTGAGTGAGGTATACAAACAGTGACGTCACATGGTCACCTGATGTCTTCGGAATGTTTCAGGAATGTCTGAAACAGGTTTCAATAAAAGCTGACTTTTCTTCCCATTTTTCACGTATTTAACGTCCGAAATTGGTAAAGTTAATTACAGCAATGTAATTGGAGTGAGTTAAGGATTACATACATGCAAAATGGTGGGATTTTATGTTCATCGAAAAGTCTCCATAGTTGGTCTTAAAAAAGAAGCCAGGGGCATATAAAGGTTATTAAAAAATGGTCACAAAGTTTACACTGCTAACAAATAAATTGCTAAGGGTTTTCAAAAGCCTTTCCTGATCTGCTGCTGGTTTGGGATCATCAAATTATTCCAAGATATAGGTACTAGGGAAGGGATGGGAGTTGAGGGAGAGGGAAGAGGTATTCAATTAAAATCTTATAATGAGAAATGCTATGAAGTTGAATAAGTGTGTGCATGTGCAGCGACCATTAGTCTACTGTCTAGCACGTTAGGCGTCAATATACCGTTGACCTTTTAAAGTAGCTAGACTGTTTGAATTCAATTGACCAGTTTTGCCTTTCATGGCATTTCTTTGGGCAAAACAGAAGAAGTAAGCATTGTAGAATGTGATATATGTCTGCTTTCTGTGACCATAAAATATGTATACTTTAACGAATGCCCCGCCCCCAACCCAGGGAACAGTTGAAATCTCACATGTGGGAAATTAAACTCTAAAGACAGCTTTTCCATGTTTGATCAACTTCAAACACGTCAAAGCTATACCTCGCTCCTCGGCCATTTTGGATGTGACCATATTTAGTGCTGTATATGTTCTTAAAATGCAGAATCGATCTAAATTATACTAGTGTTTCGTGAGTCAGAGTAAACCAAAGAAAAACGAGTTGGAGCAGGTACCAAAGGGAACTAAAACCACCTTACCTAGAGTGGCTAATATACACGATTGGTAGTCAGACAGGCTTAAGTACGTAGCTCATTTTAACAACGTCTAAACCTAGACAGATTATTTTCCTGTTCGAAAGGTCACAGTTCAAATATAAAGTGGAAAAGTGGCAGGGTCTACCAAGGTCGTTGGTATATTGACCCTAACATATGTCTGGTTGTTTGATACCCTAGCCAGTATATAGTTATTTTCAATACGGTATATTTTGACATTTCGAGCAACTCCATGAGAGTATACCTTTTATACTAACATCAATTACCATGATGACTCGTGCATGCTAAAAAAAAAACAATTATAGTGCACCAATCCCCTTCACGGCTGGAAGTCATTACACGTACTACCTTCAGTTCCGATAGGAATGGATAATTTTACTCTTAACCTGCCAACGTTTCCGTGTGTTGACTGTAGCAACAGATATGGCCGCGTAACCATAGTTGATAGTCTCTTTATATAGGTTAGGTGCAAAAGATGGAGAATATGTATGTATGTATTTTAGATCCTCCTGCAAGCATAAACTCGCGAAGAAGCCTCATTGGCTTATCAAAGTCGCAAGCTGACTGAAGTCAGTCTCTTACATTCATATTTAACGTCCATGATTATGAAATGTCAATTGTCAACAACTCTGTAACTGGACGATTAACATTAATATTGGAGTGACTCGAACCGGGGACCTTATGATTGGAAGGCACAGGCGTTAACCAATGAGTTACTCCTTGTAATATTTGTATATTGTATATTGAATATTGAATGGTGTATTTTAGTTTGTTCCATACCAATCTTACTTTGAGTTTCTCTCCACCATCAATGAACAAAATAAGTCTGAATCAACATCTACAAAAATCGAAAAGAAACTATTCCTGAACAGTTTTAGTTAAACCAATTCTAGCAGACAGGCCGGTTCGTATCCAGGAATTCTGAGTTGTATAAGGGCAACATCAGTTTAAGTAGGGTTACAATGCTCTTCTTCTTCTGTAACGTGTGAAATTTTGTACAAATGAGGTGTCACAGATTGGTAAGGGGCACAGCTCATGAAGGAGCTAGAGGCACCCTTCTAATACCCCGGCCTGGGAACGGGTGTGCCCACATACCATCAGTCAGTTTAGCTCCTCAGAACATGAGATATTTTTTGGCCTCAAGTAACACATGTTGGCACTGAATTACGAGTGACAATCAATTGTAACATACATGATTGATCGTTGGTTTCCTTGAAGATTTCTAATGCATATACTGAATGAACAATCCTGCATGAGCAGCATACCTGGCATTCTGCACTTTCTAAAAGTTAAATTTTCCCACAGCCTTGCATGAATTAATAATGCTGATATATATATCCGTCAACTAACAAGTTTCCCTGACGACCACTTTGAAGGCAGTACACTGAACGGCTGACTTGAAGTTCATCGATATAACCCTCATAGCAAGTTAAAAGTACGTTGCCAAAATTCCTTAAAGTACATTCCTAAAAGATTAAAAGGATTCGAACCCCCATAATCCAAATTAAACCAATGCGTATAGTTTTGGAAGGGAAAGTGCCTTTTTTTATTGGACGTAGATTTGTCAAGTTTGCCTGCGGTACATGCCTGTGACCGGTGAAGGTTTCTATAACATAGTTTGTGACAACACGGATGACATCGTAGGATCTTTATCCCGTTTTTTATTGGTGTAGTACAATTCGCCACTTTCACCCACAATAACTCAGATATACTTTTTAAGAAAAGTCACCAGGAAATAACCTGGGCACGAAAACCAAACTACTGAGCGACTGATCCGCTCTCAACCCCAGTCCCCTTGCATCGGGACTGTGACTGTGTGATCATCGTCGGGTGTGTATCACCATTCCCCTCGATAAGGAACAGATACTACACATGATCTTAGCCAGAGGCCGAGAAGCGATAACGCAGGTACGATAGGCTCACCCCATCTGTCAATCCTTATCACGCCCTCTATATAAAGTTTGGAAAATCTGCATGGGGAAAAAGTCTAGAAACAGTTCCAGTTCGAAAAAGTCTAGAAACAGTTCCAGTTCCCATCGATACCGGTTTTCGATTATTGTACGATCCACATTACCTGGATAATTAACAAACAGTATGCTTGTGAATGCTATTGTGATGTTAATGAGTTTCTGCATGTTAGCTATTGCAATGTCTGTTATCGTTACCCGCCCTTACATCGCGTAATCGGTATCGTACAAGTCCATGCTTACTGAAACACACCGATTCGCATTTGGAGATGTGTCTACATTCAATGTTAGATGTTCACAAGAAACATCCTGATCCTTCTTCCTTTTTTTCTTCTTATTAGATCCGAATGGGAACACAGCATGCTAAGTTTTGTCCCGGTGAAACCCTTTGTCTACCCTTAAACGAGAAGCTGCTACCGGAACAACTTAAGGAGTTAGGATATGCTACTCACGCAGTAGGTAAATGGCACCTTGGTATGTCTAGGAAGGCCTGTCTTCCAACACAGAGAGGATTTGATAGTTTCTTTGGTGAGTACCATCTATTATATCTTAGATACATTCCTTTCTCTTTTTCGGTATATATGCCTAATTCTGGTCATATCGTACAGATAAATGGTACAGTGTGACGTGACTTCTGTGACATTTTTGACATCTGCGCCCTGTGTGTTTCGTGTGTCCTCCCATTGACACATAGGATATATGACATATATTGATCATTTGCGACCTCTGTGTCGTTTATACGCCCTATTTGACCTCTGTGTCGTCCGATACTGATGCGACCTCTGTATCATATATGTCCTCTGTGATATCCCTGGCTAATGAGAACGGTGACATCGAGGAAGTCTGTGTCATCCCAGCTTGAGCTCTTGTGACATCTATAAAGTATGAGCTCTCTACGTCTTCCATTTTACCTGTGTCATGTTGGCTTGACCACTCTACCGGCCTATTTTGCACATTGCCTATAATTTATTATCCATAGCTTTAGTGATATCATAGCCTGATGTGGTTCTATGTTGGCGTTTCTTTTTTCAACCAACGCCTTTCGCTTTTTTTTTTTTTTTTGACGACACATGTAGAAACTTGTTTGAGAACACCTGTGACCTAGTTCCAACTTTTATGAATCTTTGAAAGCCGTTTCAAACACGAGGCTAACAATGTTTACATGGAATTCCTTGTTCATCTCGAACTGTGACCTTTGTTTTGTTCCGGGATATATATATGAAACTGAGGACGCCTTATATGTACGAGCTTTTCCATTGGTCAATGAAAGACATACAATGCGTATTTGTAATCACATTTACGTATACAGATGATGTTATACCAAAAATAGGAAATGAACAGGATACGCGCACCTGTTACTCTAAGAAACTATATCTTTGATTTGGTATGTCTATATCTAAGTAAGTATGTCCGGCCCACATGAGAATTAATTAGGTCGTCTTTGATATCCCGGACATTGTACACGGTAACTATCAATTTATCCTCGATCATTGACAATGTCTATACATCTCGTTTGATGTTTATCTATATGCTATATATACTAGTGTGCTTGCATACAAAGGGTAGCCCCGAAAGGGAAGCGATAAACAGAGGGAACAACATAAAGGCTTATCTGTTCTTCAGATGTATAATGATAATCGCACAGAGTTATGTTTGAGGAGTTAACTGTACTTTGTTTATTCAGAGTAATATGATAGGTCAGAATTGTACAGACGAGAAGCATATGTGAAGTGATTTGCAAATGGAGCTCAATGATTTTCATTCAAAAAGGGGGAGGGACTGAGGAGTTGAATTAAACTTAAAAATCCGGACGACCATAAACCTGTATGTTGTAAAGACGAGATAAAGAGGAGCCTGGGGGGGGGGGGGGGGGAGAGGAAGATGCTCCAAAATTTGTTTGAAAAGAAAACGAAACGAAGGCACATTCTAAATTTCAGAGTAATGTTTCTTTCACTCATGTATATTCATTTCTAAAATCGCGAAGAGAGAGAGAGAGAGAAAGCGAGAGAAAGAAACATCTGAAATTGTTGCGTGCTTTTTCATCATGAAACGAAAATTATTCAGGGATAATGAACGTAACTCATTGACGTGTGTATCTTCGCCTCTCTGTCGTATACAGGAAATATCATGGAATATTATAGAATATCTGCTAATATATTTGCTTTATGTATTTCTTGTTTCCTCTTTTTCTATACGGAAACACGTTAGGAACTGCTGGCCATTTTTCTCATGAAAGAACTTTTTAAGAATCCGACACACAATGGGGTGGGGGAGGGGGAGTGGGGAGTTTAGTTGAACTTTAAAATCCCGTCGACAATAACCTGTATATTGTATAGACAGGATAACGAGTAGCCGGGGAAAGGGAAGAGTGAGGGGAGGGGGACGTAATGGGTAGGATGCTGCATAATTTGTTAAAATTGTAAAAATGAATGGGGTTACATTCCAACTTTCAGAGTAATTTATTGAATCAAATTATTGAGCATCTTCGCCTCTCCATCTTATAGAGGAAATATCATTATGTAGGTTATAGAATATCCGTTTACATATTTGCTTTATATATTTCTTGTTTTCTCCTTTTCTACAGGAATCGTTTTAGGAACTGCTGATCATTTTACCCATGAAAGGACTTTTAAAGTACTCGACAGACAGTTCCATGGAAATGCCTTTTATGAAAACGAGAATGCAACGTCAATATATAAAAGTAACTTCTGCACCCAGGTATATGTACAACGAGCCGTCCAGATAATCAAAAAGCACGATAAAAAGAAAGTGAGTACGACAGTTAAAACAAAGAATAGTTTTCCTGTTGAGGATGAAAAATGGCCTCTGGTCAGTGACAACTCCACTTGAGGATTCGGTGGTGGGGTTGATTGGGGGAGGGGGAGGGGGGGGGAGTGGACTAGTCTTGAGGTTCATTGGACATGTGACTTTGATAACGTATCACACATTCAAATACTCGAACGGTTTTCGTGAAGAAGTTACATTTAATAAGCACTTCTTTAATCTTACTGTTTCAACCAAAGGGCTAATTTTGTTTAACAAATTTGAAGAAGGAGACTTTTCTTTAACCACGAAAAGGGGCATTTCTAATTTATAAAAAATGGGAAACTTTTGAGGTTTTGCACAAAGATATGAAGATGGGTGTCATTGTAATAGTACCTCGCTCCAGCTACTCCGCGCCTGTCGTTGATTTAATCGGAAAAGCGAACGTTCTTTTCAATTTTTAGACCTGTATTTCAATATTTCGAATGAAATATGAGTTATCAAGCAACCGTTATGGGATTGAAAACCAAATTCAACACAATAGGTTCCTTTAAATACCGTACATATTTAACAGCACTGTCGTCATTTCTCGTCTCTGAATTCTGTATCGTAAAAAAGCTTAGAATTGAAATAGAAAATGAACTCGTCCCTAATTAATTTCGTTTTTGATAAACTTAACTATGTTGATGTTTGAGCTTAACAAGTTTAATCACATCTTGAGAATTCTGGATTAATCTTCTAAATGCCCTCAAAATTGCCGAATAAACATACGCAAACACACATCCATAATTTGTATTTGTTTTTAAATTGAACCGTTAGTTGAGGTTTCTAGAGAACAAAACATGTATGGCGCCATCTATTATTCGCGCAAAGGGAAACTTTGATAATAGATGTCGCTATGTACATATTGGTCTCAACTTTCGGCTCCCTGTCGTCTAAAGTTAACAAGTTGTGGTTTTTTGTATAAACCTATTGGAGGTAAAGTAGAGCAAACACCCCCCCCCCCCCCCAACAAAAAGAAAATGATAAGAATAAAGAATAATAGTAACAATTAACTTAATCGTAGATTACTTTCACGAATATAAAATGTTAAACAATAAATTAATTCATGCATATCAATAACCTTGCCCCCCCAAAAAATGGCTATTTTTTCCTTTTTCTTTTTTTTTCTCTTTCATAGCCGCTGTTTCTTTATGTTCCGTTCCAAATGGTCCACCAACCAGACAGCGTTCCAGCTAAGTTTAGACACATGTACAAGCACATTGAAAATCTTCAGAGAAGACATTACGCAGGGAGAGTTGCTGCACTTGATGAAGCTGTGAAAAACATAACGAGAGCACTGCGCGTTAGAGGCCTTTTCAAAAACTCCGTCATTATATTTTCAACCGGTATGCATGTTAAATTAACCACCTCATAGGAGGGTTAGGGTTCGGTCTTTACAATATGCCTACGGTTTCGTAGAGACTCGCGCGATACCTAACTGGACGTAACGTCGTATAGTGATCACATGCATGGTTAACGTATTCAACTGTGGATGGGCGTGGGTCAAGTAGTTCAGCCTTTGTGCACAGGCTCCATCTTGGGTGACTACAGTGTATTTAAAATAAGCTATTTTATCCGATATATGACGTGAGCATGTTCAAACGGATAAATCTGATGAAGAATAAGTATACACATGCATGTGTGCCTAAGCCATCTTCTCTTTGAAGTAGAACAGGGTTTGAATAAATACATACGGAACGAATCCGCAGTGACAAAAAGATACATATTTTGTGAACAATTATATAGGTATGTTTTGAGATATTGTATCAAATTCATATTTCTGATATAATTTTTCAAAGTTTTCTGAACAATGAATGGAATTAAAAGCAACTTAAGTGTTGACTTACCTGAGGGCAAGTTTGGAATACAGCTCAGCCAAGAAATATAAACCCCTAAATGATTTTGATGGTGGATCGCAGTACTGGTAAACCAGTACTGCGATCTTAGTTAAAGGGGGTTTCTAAAGCCGACATTACAAAAAAAAAGGAATGTGCAATGAGACTTTAACTCCATATCACGCCGTGAATGATACTAAGTTTTGGTATTTGCACAATGCACGTAACAAGTTTTGCACTTTGCACGTTACCCTGTAAACATAGATCTTATAAGTTAGTAATATGTGCCTTTTGTTTTACCTTTTCATTACCCCTAGATAACGGCGGAGCTATTGAATCCTCTGCGAGTAACTGGCCTCTTCGAGGTTCTAAGGGTACATTATGGGAAGGCGGTATTCGAGCCGTTGGATTTGTACACAGCGAGCTGTTTCCTACTTTCGTCCGTGGAACGATCAATACCGAATTATTTCACGTCACCGATTGGTTTCCTACGTTGGTCAAGGGTGTTGCCCATGGCAATCTTAGCAACATAGATTCCAAACTTGATGGATACAACATCTGGGATAGCATACGGTAATATATAATCTTTAAAAGATGACTTTAGGCAGATTTTTAGTCTTGATATATCATAGTTCAAGATAGTATAAGGAGCTAGTATAATGTTTCTTTATAGTTATTACAAGTTTCATGATATCATGCTTTATATAAAGCAGGGGTTCCCTAACTGGGGTGCATGAACCCCCAGGGGGTGCGTGAGTCCATCCCAGGGGGTTCGTGGACGTTTCTGTAAGTCAAAACTTGAGTACTTTTTGTTGAACTAAAATCTGATATATCATATAATTTAGTCATGTACAAAAGTCGTACCTATCGACAAACTCTTTTCGCGTTCCATACGCATATGTTGCCATAGTAGTAACCGTACCGTGCATTATTCATAACAATATTACACTATGAACTTGATCTTTTACGAAGCCACTGTTATGCGTGTATTGTAGTATAATAATGACTCAGATCGTGTCTCGAAAAGTTGGGAGTTCGTGGACAACTCTGACATCCACAAGGGGTTCGTGGGGTGATAAAGTTAGGGAAACCCTGCTTTAAAGTCTCTGGAATGCCCAGGTAAGGTCAAGCATACGTCGACATCTCATTGCAGCCTAAATGTTAACGTTAATCCATTGTTTTAATATATTTATAATCTCTCACCACTCATCTAAAACTTGGTTTTCATATCAAGAACGGAGAACTCTTGCATGGATGGCATTCAACACCAAATGTTTGTCCTCGACTAGTTGACAAACTTAAAAAACCTACAAACGAAGGCCGTAAAAATCTTATGTTTTGCAATTAAGGTTTGTATTACATCTGAGGAACTTGCATCACGGTGTGCGTGTTAGTCTTAACAGTCCAGCCAATTTATTTGATGACCCAAATATGTTTAAAGGGTCACGTCTCAAACAATTGATTGATAAAAACGATTCATTTGACATGTATTAAAACATAATGTGTTAACGGTTAGTCGGTTACCATAGCAAGCATTTCTAATTGAAATCTTAAAGAGGACACAATCCTAATCATCGCCTTTAGCTTATATGACAGTGATCTTTCTGTAGAAGTTTGAGAGATATCGTACTTTAAAAGTCGTGTCTGGGGGCTATCAGTTTTGTAAATGAGTGATGTCTTACTGCCACTTAGCTCTGAAACAATATTCACTCTTTCTCTCTATAGTTTTATTTTCATAATTTTCAAGGAAGAATTTTAGCCAGTGTTGATCCTGAAACCAGTGCCATATTGGGTCATTGAACCTGCTTCTATATTTTGAATTCAGCAGTTGTAAAACCCATCTTAATTACCGAAAAATGAACGTTGTTATAAATGAAGAAAGACGTACAAAATTGAAGCACATTATTTGCTCGATGATGTCATATTTAGACTTGATCAAGTCTTCCAAACGGAATTGTATTTTTTTCAAGCTGTTTAATGGAATATGTATCACATATAACATAGACCAATAATGATGTTTGGGTTTGTGTCTCCTTTAATGAAGATAACGTGGCCAAACATAACGGTAACGTAAGTGAAATATGCAAAATACAGACAACATTCGGATTTCTCATCTTTGTCGATTCATTCAAATATTGAAGAAAACATTATTCATAATCATCCTAAAAAAAAAGGAATTTTGTTTCTTGATTTCATTGCCATGTAGGTCTTTCAAACCTTCTCCACGAAAGATGATTCTACACGAGATAAACAGAAAGAGAGATGGAGTTAATTGGACGAGGAAAGAGAGAGCCGAATGGGGAAATCTAAATAAATTGCCTTTCAATGCAACTATTCGAGCTGCTTTGCGCGACGGCAAATGGAAACTTATTACTGGAAAAGCAGGTAGGGGCGTCATGGGTGAAATAATATTTGTTTGTATTACTTTCTCTTTATAGAAACTTTTTGGATATCAAATTTGTTATTCTTGGGTTCCGTCATCGGGTCTCGTTGTATGCAATAGTTTCAGTTTCAAAATCTATAGCAATTTCTCAGAGTGTCACTTTCAGAATTGATACTTTTGTAATTTTTTAAGATATTTGTTTACTCACCCATGTTTTTGTTTTCTTTCCCCCTTTGTTTTTATTTACTGTAGGTAACCACAACAGACCCGTTCCTTTAGAGTCTCATGTCATTCGGAGAAAGAGGCCTCGTGGGGAGCATCGTGGCGCCATAAGACTCTATGACATCAGTCAAGATCCGGGAGAAAAACATAATGTAGCCCTTGAAAACAAAAGGAAGGTTAAAAAGATGTTACAAAAATTAAGGCAATATCAGAAAGAAGCGAAGAAAGCCCTGGAAGGTCAACTCGACGAGCGGAGTGACCCCAGTCTCCACGGAGGGGCTTGGATGCCGTGGCTGGACGATGACGTTTCACTTAATTAACATACATTTGAATGTTACGTCATCGATTCCTAAATACTGATATTGCTCGAATCGTGACTGATAGTTAAAAAGCAAGGGATTTATATATATGAAACTCGGCTGTTGTTGAATATTTTAGGTTCGCCATGTTTTGTTCTTTACACGGGAGTGGTGATGGGGTGGGGGTGGAGGGATGGAAGGGGTGGGCGGTGTGGGCGTTGATCTCGTGTCTTAACAAAATCGCTCAAGTGACTTTCTCTTTTAGGTTTTTTCTTGTATTCTTGTATTGTCGAATGATTGCTAAATCTGGAAAAAACATACTCGGGCCCTCAAGTGACTATAGGCAGTATTGTTTTTGTGTAGTTTGCTGTAATAGGGTGTACTGTTGAGCGTCATTCTTTCCTAGTAAATCCATGATAAATACATGATGTGTACAAGGAGAGACATAAACGCCAAGTTGCGACGACAACCAGTCATTTAATTGACCCTCTTGGTACTAATTCATCATTTCATTTCTGAATTTTGTTTTGAGGGAGGGTCTTTACCACTGGAACCTTTAAATGTGGGTAGAACACAAAACTTTAGATATAATTTTAATATATGATTTGATTAAATTATATTTAAACACTCCTCTATAGTTTTTTTTTCATCGAATGAATGTGAGTGAATGTTAATAATTAACGTGATTCCAATCGAAACATATCAAGCCATACAGTTTTCATGTTTAAGTTCAATTCAATGTAAAATGAAAATTGGAAAATAAGAATAACCATTTACTCCTATTGATGTAAAATCAAATTAGACTATTGCAAAACTCATGATCTAATTTTTTTAATGGGAATTTACTGTGAAATACGTTCCACAATGTTATCAAAAGTAACAAAAGGCTAAGCAACTTTTCGATCAATCAATTAAATATTTCCCTTGAATTCGGAAAAAAAGCCTAATTCGTATAGGCCTACATACATTTCAAATTCAGAATCATATGTAAAAGTAAGTGGGTCTCACGTTTGGATCCTAGCAGGATCTTCAGAGACTGAATGACAATTAACAGTAACAGAAGGGATAAATACAATCACAGATTACAGGCAGGTTAATAAACAGGGTGAGAACAAAAGAGATAGATGATAAGAGGATTAGTAGACAAGTAATGGAGAGAAGAATGAAACCAATAGGGGCAAGAGCAGAGGTAGGAGACAAACAGTAGAGGGAGGAGAGGATTAAGGGAAGAGGGTAGGGATTAAACTGCAGAAGGACAAAGACAGAAAAGTGTGGAGAAAAAAGTGGAAGCGAGCTACGAGAAGAGATGGTGACTAAGGGAAACGAGGTGGAGTTGGAGAGTGGGGGGGGGGCAGAAGAAAGGATATATAGTCATGTGCTTCCTGAATGTTGAGCCCATGAGGTTGAATGGTGCGAAGTCGTTGCATCCACAGTCTCTCTCTACTGATTCGTACTAGGTCACCTAAGGATTCAATCTTCCATCTCCCCTTGTT